>NC_057807.1:41805559-41806207 GCF_018294505.1 Triticum aestivum
ATATAAAAAAATTACTCAAAAATAAATAGAAGAAAATAAATAATGCAGAAAAGAAAAAACTATATAAAAAAGAGTTGGGGCGCTGCCCGGTGGGTCTGCCAGACCTAGGGTCTGAAAATTCAGACCCAGAAAGGCCGGCAGGCTCACAGGGCAGCGCCCCCTAGTTAAGCCCAGAAGCCTGCTCTATAGAGGAGTTTGAAAGAGCAGCCGCGGCTGGATTTATAAACCAGTGTGGTTGCCCTTCGCTCGGCGAGGTGAGACTAAACATACTGCATCGCGGGTGGCAGCGCACAACCGTTAGTACCGGTTGGTGGCTCCAATCGGTACTAATGGAGGGGCCTTTAGTACCGGTTGTAGCCACCAACCGGTACTAATGGCTCTCGTTTCCCGCCGCTTGGGCTGGCCAAAATTGGCCTTTAGTACCGGTTGGTGACTTCAACAGATACTAAAGGTCCCTTCTATATATACTACACTTACGAAAAATTAGTTTCATCGTCGATCACACTTCGTCTCCATCGCGCGACATCGATCTACCGACGCCGACGCCGTCGCGCCGCCGCACCGTCGCCCCCGCCGGCCTCGATCGCCTTCCCCGCCGCACGTCGTCGCCGTCCCCGTCGCCCTCGCCGTCCGGCCCTGCCGCCCTTC
>NC_057807.1:41807016-41837460 GCF_018294505.1 Triticum aestivum
TTAATATAGCTAGTTTATTTTTAGTAAATGCTTAGTTGAACTAGTTGAATTAATGTAACTAGTTTATTTTTAGTAACAAAATTTAGGTATGTGAGATTATTTGAACTAGTTGAATTAATAGCTAGAACTAGTTTATTTTTAGTAAATGCTTAGTTGAACTAGTTGAATTAATGTTTCACCTATATGAACATAGGAAATGTCGTCTGACGACGAAAAATATTTCATTATGTGCAAATACTGTGAAGACCAGCGCGGCATGTGCGACAGAAATTTGATTATAGGCGATTCAGCATCAAACTGGATGAGACCTTCGAATTCGATACAATAAGTTACAACGACAAGTCTGTTTTCATAATTAAGCATGACTATATATGCTTCATTTGCTTCAACTTATAATTTTTAATTTTCACTATTTTACTAGCGCATCCCCTGCCATGCAAATTTTTTTGTCTTGCATAAGATAGGTTTAAATGCTATGTAAACTATGGAGGTAAAGAGAGTTTACCTGAAAACTGAGCATGGTTATACTTTCAACGTCAAAGTATACAATGCAAACACGTACACCTATTTTGAATGTAAAAATTGGCAAGCACTATGCAAGGCTTATGCATTTGAGCCTGATATGGTTATCACCTTTGATATTCGTCCGAAAGATTATATTAAAGGTAATAGAGACATCTGGGTCGATGTGCAGACGCCTCAACTATATTTTTGTCTTTGATATTGCTTATTAAAAAATAATTAACAACTAATTTCTATTGACAACTTATTTCCATTCAAGCAAACATGTCCGGCGCTTGGTAGACAGGACCTATTACTGTCCCGGAGCTGAACTAAACTGCGAGGAGATAAGTCATTATGTTTCATGGCTTGAAGATCTTTATACTGTCAAGACAAATTTTCTTCCTGCACTTAGAAATGTTAGTACTCAAAACGTGCGACCAATAGTGATCGTATTGAACTACGGTCACATCTATTTAGGAATGATGGTAAGATGTTTACTCTTTGTCCCCAGTGCATCTTTTGCATACATAATTTTTTTGCTAAACTTTCATTACTAAGTATATTAATTAAGTACTATACGATGTTCTTCAACAGTGACTCCCGATGACAGTTGTGCCTCAGGGGATCGAGACTAAAGGTTGCATGTCAATTGTTAGCTTACGGCCAAGATATCTTCATTGCACATGAGTGCATTCAGGATTTCTAGAAGTGATGAATGCTTAATAGTGAAAGATTGGAGGAAAATTGTTAACGATCGCAGAGAAGTACTAGGGGGCAGCAATGAGAAGCGCTTCCCACGATTAGGAGACAGGATCATCTGCATGCTCCAGTATGATGAATCAGAAGAGCAATACATGTTCTATGCTATTTTACCTGAGAGAGAGCAGCAAGAGTGATTTAGCTAGTTTCATGCTCTTATAGTACTTGTCCTCTCAAGTCTGTGTTCTTCGTCCTGAACTTAATCTCAAAGAGTGATTTGCTTTTGTGGTGTTATAAACGCTTATAATATCATGACCATCATGTTGAATTCGATGATATTTTTGTTTCTGGTACAAGTGAATGTTTCTTCTTTAAGCTAGTGTTGGTGGTGATTAGATAGCGGTAATCAAGTATATGCCATATCCATATATATTATACTTGATCATCTAATTAGGTGATCAAGTATAATATGGATATAGGCATACTCTTGATCACTTAGCTAGCTAGTATATAGTTATAGGAATGCATCAGTCGAAACTAATCTGCAGTACTTTCACCTAATGATTTAACAACTCATTATAATGTAAAACAATCACTATATTAAATTGAAAACACAAAATTAAAAGAAAAATAAAAAAACACCCAAACATTTAGTACCGGTTGGTGTTACCAACCCGTATTAATGTCCTACATGCACACGGGCCTGGCTCGTGCCACGTGGTGGCACTTTAGCGCTTGTTCATGACGAACCGGTACTAAAGGGGGGGACCTTTAGTCCCCACTCTTTAGTGCTGATTGGCGAACCGGCACTAAAGGCCGTTACGAACCGGCACTAAAGGCCAGTTCTGCACTAGTGAATCTGAGTTTCTTTTCATGTTGGTGGTTCAGACTACTTCTCTTCTACCATGCAACTATGATAGTAGTAACTGATTCATTACTATGCCAATGTCATGGTTCCACGCTCCCCCTCCACATTCGTAGTGATTTTTATGGCGGTGTAATTGTTGAATTCTGGACAATAAGATGGTGTTTTCGGCGCATCCTCTTTTGATGTGCTAAAACTCTTTTGCGGCTACTAAATTTGGCTGATTTGAGTAAAGTCTAAGGACATTTATGCATGGTAATATCTAAATTGTTTCATACTTGCATGTCTTAAATTAACAGGATATAATATATTCCCACTGAAGATTAGTTTCAATGTGCCCTCCAGTGGCACCATCTGTAAGTAGCATCTCCATCTCTCTCAACCTATTTTTCTAAGATGTTCATGTATACACAAGGCATGGTAAATCATCTTCCTTCTTTCATAGTAAAGAGCATGTACCATGGATTCAGAAATAGGTTATTCTGGAGTTTTATCTTTCGTATGGTAGATAGCCGATCGTTGAAGCTGAAAACATTATGCCTATAATCCATGAACTTTTTCACAGGGACAAAAAAATATAAACATTATCATCTCTTAAGTCATGGACTTAACTTTGTTGAACATTCCCATCCTAGCTTTTATCAATTTATATTCTTAATCCCACTGTACAGTTCCCTGGTGGCATTGTCTTGCTCAAATTTCACAAAGATAGCAGTGTAATGGCTATCTAGGTACACTCGAGATCCCGAAAATAATCAATTAAGGTCTGCATAATTACTATATGTTAATCTAATTTTCCCTGATACATTTTGTATTTGTGTTATTGCAAAACCTGGATTTTATTATCCAAGTTACTGAACCACTGAGGAAGGCAATGCTATCATCCACTCAATGCAACTTCAGTTCTTGCGTTCCCTCTCGAGGATCACATTTGCAAAGATCTTACTATTGTGTATTGCCGAAGATGCATGTTCCCATGAAATTAGTTTGTAATCAGTTAGTTGGTTCCATAGGTAAATGATGATCTAATCGTGTAATCTGTTTGTTCGTCTACTATCCAAAATTTGAATGATATAACTAGGAGGATCAACCTTACCTATGTATCATTACAATAATATCATTCTCAAGTATTATTGGCAAAGTAGATTAATCTATTTATCATTTTGCTGATCCTTTTAGGAGAGTTAGTTTACTAAGCAAAGCAATACTTTTAAGCAATATTTCCCGCAGCAACGCGCGGGGAATCATCTAGTATATTCAGTTGTTGGGTCTAATACATTTTCATTTCGCAAAATATTTTTTTGCCCCACTTTCGTTAATTTATATATAACTTGGTGAAATATGTATTAATGTATGTGTTTAGTTATGCCTAGAGGATCTTGTACGATGCTTCGCCTAATTTGTACAGAGAGGAAAGGAGTAAGGAAATTGTGATCAGATAATCCTTAGTACAGTCAAATGCATACTGAATAAGTATGTAACTAGGCATTTCTTTGTTTGTGTAACTCTGAACAAAATTATCTCATTCCTAGGCACATTCAAACTTGTGTATTGACCATGCTTTGCTTGTTAGATAAGAGGTGACACTCCTGTTATACAAGAAGAAAAGTTATCTGACCTTGCCAATCAGATAATCAAAGTTCCATATATACTTGCTGCAGTTACAGAAAGTACTTAATGTCAGTGGTAGCATTGAAGTTGATTCTCTGCTGCTCTGTGTCATCTGCATAGATTTGCTACCTTTTAAGTGAACTATGATGCAAAGCTGTTCAATACAACTGATCTTCTGCATTTGTTAGGCCTCATTCTATAGGATAGCACATGGAAAATGACATGCTTGTATATACACCTGACATAATAAGTTTGTCTGACTATGTATTTATGTGAGATTATTTATTTATTTCCTCAAGGATACATTCTTGAAAAGGCATTGTTCCTGACTGTTGTCTTATGTTCCCTTCCTCAATTAATGTCACCACCTCTTGTAGTATCAGTAGCAGGCTTGATTATTGTACATTATTATACAGATTCTACAGTATCAGTTTTGTACTATATATCTTATTGTTCATGGAAAATGCTGCTGAGACAGGTACTCTTTGGCGAAACAGACCACTGGAGAAGCTTGTGCTCTGCAATGCGATGGTGAATTACACACCGGCACATTGCCGGGAAGATGCTGATGCAGGCGAACCACCATATAAAAATCAATGAAATACTTTTTTAACACAAATTAGAGAAATTCTAAGTAAGTGGCACTCTGATGCAAACTTAAATCATATTGAAAAACCGTCGAGTGCTATTTCTAACCTGAATTATTTACTTGGCATATGATTATCTTCTTTACCGCCAACTAATGTGTTCAAATGTTCATCATATTATTGGTGGAAGTAATTTTTAGTCGGTTGTTTGGACCGTTCAAGTTCAGCATCGAAACTTATGGTTGTTTGTTTTAGTTGGTTCTTTCCAAGCTTCCACTTCATATTCTCAACTTCATCTCAGCCACTTTACACTTTCAAGCTTAAACAGAGTAGGTCACCCATATGTCAGGTCCACACATGTATAAATTGGCATACAAAACTTTGTATGCTAAGAATCTGTGCATACTGGAGCATACATCTCGGTACCTCCAAAGAATATATATCAGATGTCTAAGTTTTCATTTATTTTATGCTTTGTTTGAGGATTGATGAGAAGTTTGGGCTGCAGTTCAAGCTGGATCGTGACTTACATGGCTAGCCTGACCACAAATTATTCTAAGCTTGGTAGAAAACTCACTTATATGTTAGCGGTTAGAACTTCAGTCTAATTTCTACATGATTCTCAATGTGCAGAGTTTACTTCTGTTTACACCATTTTCTGTTAGGAATAATGTTGATTTGAATTCCTTTTCACTTTTCAGCCAACCTTGAAGCCTACCACATAACAAGAAGCACAGTAGTTCCATTACATAGATAGTGTTTATTAGGTTTGGGAAGTTATGACCCTTTGTCGCTGTTCATTATTTGGGGAACTGTACCATACCATATTCTGAGTATTTATTGTTGGGCTTAATGTCTAAACGTGCCCACTTGATTTCAATGATAGGTGGGCCTGAAGACTTGGTCCTTCCATTTTTTTTCATTCATGGAGATTGGTGCATTTTAGTTGATATACTACCATGTTTCTTTAATTGCTACATTTTCCTTCTGAATCTAGGTCCAAGTAGGTACTGCGGCGGGATTTTCCCTTTTTGTTTTGTGCTCTTATTACTCTTTATTAATAGCGTATTAACAAACATTAGTTTTTATGCTTTAGATGGCTTGCAGAGATGACAAAATATATTGTGTGGGCATTACTTTATACTCACTGGTTACCTCCCATCTGGAACTTAGTGTTAGCATCAACAAGACATGTCAGACATCACATTGATGGTGTGTGTCCATGTTAAACATCACTGGCAGCACCCCCAATCCTTGTGATTTCAAACTCCTTTTTCATTAGTTTTAGTTCTATGCACTCATGGAACCGGATTGATCTAAATCTACCATTTTGCAGGGTTAGTTTTCATTGTTTCACATTTTGACATTCTACTATGCAAAAACTCTCAAAATAATAACTTATTATTCTCATTCAGGACGGGGACCAGCTAAGGAAGTACTTCTCGGTGCACCTGCTCAGTTACATTGACAATACTAAGATAATAGTGTCTTTTTTGCATATGACGCTACATTAAAATGTTTTCTTAATTTGTAATATTTTTAAGTGCAACCAACAAAATATATTTTTATGTATATTAAGTCTCACATATATTTATAATATTAGTCAAGACGTGCATTTGCACGTGCATACTTACTAGTATAGAATAAATTGCTTACTCTGACAAATTATTGTCTAGCATTTGCCTCAGCGCATACAAGTTTCTATCTCTGAAGGCACCTACTCGCGCCGAGACATCTCGTCCGACTATGGAAGATAGTTTATATGGACTAGCATGTTTTGTACTACTGTATAGTGCTTTACTAGCGGGCGAAGGCACGGCGACACGCCGCGCCCGTGCAAGTGCTCTTAACTTGTACAATTTCTACTTAAAAACTATAAAAACAACAGAGTAGACATGCCATATGAGGGGAATAGTACATCTGGTTGAAGATTACGGGGGTACATTGCATTGGCTAGATGATACAAATTTGATAAGAAAATCCAGTGAACAGGCTAAGCTATCATAAGCATATGTAAAATAGAAGATTGACAGACCAAAACAGCGAGATCATTTAGTAACACATGGTTTGATTCTCCAGTTGTGATAGTACATTCCTTTATTTTCATTTACTCCGAAATCTTCAAATAGCCACTCCCAAGTAGGAAGCCGACCACGGAGAAGCTACTCTCATGCTTATAAGTGTTGGAGGTACGCTATGCAACGGCGACAAAAAGTCAGCTTTAGGTCCCGTCACGTGGAATTTTTCTGGAGCTCTAATGGGTAAACATTTTTGTTTCACACAAATGACACAATAATCAGCGAAGAAAAGCTTGCAACATGATCCTTATATAATATAATGCCATACAAAAAATGATGTGTTCTAATTATCGTTTAAACGTTCTTTATGGTCTAAATATTTGAAGAAAAAAATATTAAGCCATGGTTATGTTTATGACTCATTGAACCAAAACATCAAATTTACCTTAACCAGAAGTCCAAAATAAATAGAGTTAGCGAACACACGCACACCTCTTGTGGTGCGTACATCGCGAGAGAAACATACACAACGCTAAAAGCATTAATCATGATTATTGTACTCACTCCGTCCGGAATTACTTGTCGCGGAAATGGATAAAAGTGGACATATCTAAAACTAAAATATATCTAGATACATCCATTGCTTTGACAAGTATTTCTGAATGAAGGGAGTAGTATCTAATGATTTTAGACTTAGATGTGAGGTGTGAAATAGCAATTCCGAAACCCTAAACCCCACCGGCCCACCCCATCTCCCACCTCCTTGCCCTCCCTTGTCTGTTCTTCTCGGAGCTGGCGGCGCACACACCCCACCTCTCCCGATCCCGGACCCCGATCCCCATCCTCGGTACAGAAAACCCTAGCCATTCACCCCTCACATTTCTCCCCTTCTCAGATCTCGCCGTGCCGGCTTCATCCCCGAGCCTCCCCTCCGCATTCCCCACCGCGCGCCGCTCCCAGCCGACACCTCTTCCTTCACCGGTCCGGCCCCGACCGCGCTCGCGTTGCTCCTCACCGCGGGAGACGCCGACCGCCTCATCCGCCTGCTCGTCGCCGCTTCCCACCTGTCTACCTCGTCCTCATCCCCTCGACCGCGCAGTCCCCGCTGATGGCCTCGCTAATCAGCACTGTGTAAACAAAGGCAAACCTCTGACCCGCCTGTGACTTTGCAGAGTATCATTTTGTGCAAAATGGCTTAAAGTGGCAGAGCGTGGGAAAAATCTGCATCTTGCATTCTTGCCGATATTACAGCCTAGCTACCTCAGCCCGACCCCAGAATGGCTGAGCGCCGGATGGTCACGTCCGCCATTGTAGCTGAAGAAGAAACAATGACCCATGTGATCAAGATAGATGGGTACTCAAGAACCAAGGAGCTGCTTAAGGCTGGCAAGTGTACAACATCTATCCCTTTCATTGCCGGAGATAATATCTGGGTTGTGAAGTATTTCCCAAACGGTAACAGCAAGGCAGATGATTACATACCTGGGTACGTATCTGTTTTTTTGGCTCTTCAGTCAGCTGATGCCAAGAATGTGCAGGCGAACTTCACCTTTAGTTTACTTGACAAGGGTGGAGAACCAGTGTGCATCAAATGTGAGGCAGAAAATCGTATCTTCCGGCGCAAAGGTTCAAATTGGGGTTTCACTACGTTTATTGAGCAGGGAGATTTGGTAGAATCGGTGCATCTAACAGGTGATAGTTTCAGGCTCAGGTGCGACATCACCGTCCTGAAAAAGATCCGCAGTGAAGAGACCAGCCCCAATCAGTTTGTCGTGATTCCTCCAAGCAACTTGCATCGCCAGCTCGGCGACCTCCTGAAAAACAAGGATGGGGCAGATGTGGCCTTTCGAGTCGGCGGCGAGATATTCTCGGCTCATAGGTCCGTGCTCGCTGCTCGTTCACCGGTCTTCAAGGCGGAGCTCTTTGGCGCCATGAGGGAGAGAGCCAGTGATCCGATTGAAATTCTTGATATAGAAGCTGATGTGTTCAAGTCCCTGCTCCATTTCATCTACACGGACTCACTCCCTGAGAGCACTAATGAAGGTACAACACAAGTTGATGTTGTGACAGCCAGCCATCTACTTGTAGCGGCGGACAGGTACGACATCGAGAGGCTGAAGCTGATATGCCAAGACAAGTTATGCAATCACATTGGCACCAAAATGGTTGCCACTAGTTTGGCTTTGGCTGAGCAGCATAACTGCCAGGGACTCAAGGAGGCTTGCTTTGAGTTCCTTGCTTCTCCTTCCAATCTGGAGGCAATGATCGCAAGTGATGGTTACCAACATCTCAAAAGCAGTTGCCCGTCTGCTCTGAAAGAGCTCATTGCTAGATTCTTGCCTGTTGAGCTGATACCAGCCATGGATACTATCAGGTTAATTTGATTAGTACTTGTGTGTGTGGGTACTGATGATCATATCATCTATCAAGTAAACTTGGTATCTATTTTGTGTGTGTGTGTGTGTGTGTACTTGCATGTCTGGGACAGCAGCCAAGGCTATTATCAGGGCAATTTGATTAGTACTCTACTTGCATGTCTGGGTACTACTGGTCATATCTCAAGTAAACTTAGTGTATATTTTGCTAGTTTGCCATGTCTAACAAAAATGCTATCAATATATCCTATTTATGCAGGTAGAACTGGCACTTTTGGATTCTGCATTAATTCTGTGTTTTCTGTATGCACTTCGATTGATCTGTGTGGAGATGAGTTTTTTTTTTTGCCTGTTGTATCTCTATTTTGATTGCAATTGTTTTAATAATTCTCTCCTAGTTAAAACCTGCATGGTTGTACAAACTAGCTGAAGTTTAGGCATGATGTATCCCTATTTATCATGTTTCCGAAGTGAAAATATCACCTCTCTATTATCCGAGTTTGGCATAGGAGTTTTGCTTGATTGAAGTGATCTAAACCTTTCTTAGCTTATGTTGGTCGTGCTTTGTTTAGTGATCCCAAGCGCAGAGTTTTTAGCCATGAACTGAGATAAACCATGTCTTTATGTAGGGTCGTAAATCCTGTTAGCTAAGTGCCTATTTGATTCAAAAGATTTTTAGAGGATTCTTATCCTAAGAAGATTTTTTCTATATGGATTGTTTGATTCGTGTAAATGCAAATCATTTTTATTCATATGATTCGTTTGTATTAGGTTTCATAGCAAAAAAGATTCATCCACTCCAACCTCTTTGAACGAATGTTGCGCTTTTCTTCTGCATAATCATACAACCATTCAATCATGAACTAATGAAGATGGCACAAGATCCCAGTCCAGTGTTCTTACCACTCTATTACTGTATCAAACTGTGATTTGGGAATCTTAACATCTGTAATTCAAGATAGTACTATGGTTAGGCAGATATTGTTAACTTGACTTGAGACCATCCCGCACACAGGTGTGACTCTTATGGTCTTCGATGAAATCTCTCGTACCAAAAACGTAAAGGAGTGTAATATCTGGGACGAAATCACTGTTTTGACCTTGTCAGGAAACTATAGCACAAAATGAACTCTCCATGAAAGTATTTCACAATCTAACCCTTTTAGCAACGCCACAGACCGTGGCGTTTCTGCTCCATATAAAAACGCCGAGCTAGCTAGCGTTGCTGCTCCTCGTAGAAACGCCGAACTAGCTGGCGTTGCTGCCCATATGAAAACGCCAGGGGCGTTGGCGTTGCTGCCCATATGGAAACGCCAGGGGCCATGGCGTTTCTTCCCTAAAAATGATTTTAATAGATATCTTGCTAGTGCTCAGTGGACTTGATTGATGAGTACATTAAAAGAAGAAATAAACAAAACCTTTTCTCATGCCTTTTCACTATGTTGTTAGTTGCTAGCTGCTCCTCTGCATGTGCTGCAGGTTTACATGTGCAGGCTGTCCGTCTTTTTCACATGGGAATCCAGTGCATACGAACATGATGTACAGGCATCTGCATGGTCATGGCCTAGGAGCAATGCAACATAGGTTGGGTAGCAGTTGTTTGTCCGACGGGTCAACAAGCATTTCGAGCTGCATGCATGCATGGGCTAGATGGGGTGATGGGTTTTAGGCCTTTGCGTCAGATCGGCATAGCAGCGGCTAAAATCATTGTCAGAACAATTAAATATCCGGGGAAGCAACGCCAACGCCCCTGGCGTTCCCATATGGGCAGCAACGCCAACGCCCTGGTGTTTTTATATGGGCAGCAACGCTAGCCAGCTCGACGTTTCCACGAGGAGCAGCAACGCTAGCTAGCACGGCGTTTTTGTATGGAGCAGAAATACTACGGTCTGTGGCGTTGCCAAAAGGGTCAGAATGTGAAATACTTTTACGGAGAGTTCATTTTGTGCTATAGTTTTCTGACAAGGTCAAAACAATGATTTTGTCCTAATATCTGGATGTTCGATCACCAGGGAGCAGGGGCGGAGCTCTGTAGGGGCCGAACTGGGCCATGGCCCGCCCAAAAATTTGACGTTTTTTTATCTACTATGCATCTTCCGCCCAGCCCGAGCCCACCTGGCGCATCCTCTTCTGAATCTCATGCAGATAGCACACGGCATCACGGACTGCACAACATCCCTATCCTCTCCCCGTCTCGACGCATGTAGCGGCAGCAAGGCAACACCAAATTGCTCATTTGATAAGCAATAGCCAGAAATATGTGCATATGTGCTTGCTCCATCTTATAACCGTGTATCATATACTAATGCTCATCATTCAAAATTTTAGAAAAACGTGTGTTCTTCTTTATCTGGCCCGCCAAACTTTTTCTTTCAAGCTCCGCCACTGCCAGGGAGGGAGGCTCCAACGACCGATTCGTTTGCTGGCAGTTTTTTTTTTTTCAAAAAACTGTTTTTTTAGGCTGGTCGATCGACGAGCTCGTGATCGAGCCAACCAGCCCACATAGGCCCCTTTAGCTTCCCCCTTCAGCTTCCAGGCCTCCAGGACAAATTACAATTTTCTTTTGTACAAAAAAATGTAAGAAAAGATTTTATCCCTAAAAAAATGTAAGAAAAGATTAAAAAAACCACTTCATTATGAACGAAAAATGGAGAGAACAAAATTTAAAAAATGCCATGATCTGGATTTTTCTTTTGAAAATTGCCATGCTGTAAAAATTAGAGAACATTTGTATCCATAGACCAAAAAATAAAAAAATGTTATTGTTAAAAATGCCATCTCTTAATGATAAAACAACACATGAGGACCTGTACCTAGACTGCACCATTGTCCTTGCTCAGCTGCACTGCCGCCCCGGTCCAAGTCGCCGCCGCCGCCACCTCCACCTCTTATGTCTGTGGGCAAGGGGTGAGATAGGTAGGAAAAAATATTTCGTGAGATGAAGGTGACCGAAGCGGGAAAGAGAGGTCGTCACATGATGATGGCTGACCCCATCAGTGAGAATTTGACGGCTCTCATCAATTAGGTTTTGGGCGAATATTCTCATGTCTCTGGTTATCCCCATCCTTCGTGGATTCCTAAACAAACAAGTGGCATCCTCGGGGAAACTAGCTATCCCTATCCCTCGACTGGCTAGCCACACAACCAAACGCTATCCTACGTGAGGAGAAATGCTATCGACATGCGAGCTTTCAACCAAGCACTTCTTGCAAAACAGGCATGGAGGCTAATTGAGTCTCCTGACAGTTTGTGTGCTCGATTATTAAAAACAAGATATTTCCCCGATGACAATATTATTGATACAGTGGTTACCGGGAGATCTCTTCGGCCGTCTGGAAGGGTATAGCTCATGGATTGGAGTTGCTAAAGAAAGGTATAATTTGGAGAAATTGGCGATGGTGCTTCGGTAAGAACTCCCTCGAATTGTGTACTGCAGTATGGTTGAATTAGAGTCCTCCGTGTTGTGAGGAGCAGCTGGCTCGAGATTGTAACCCTGTAACTATGGAATAAAGGGAGGAGACGAGCAGTGGAAGAGTTCTCACTACTAGGGAAAACCTTATACACAGAATTTTAGCAGTAGCACGGGTCAAAAAAGCACACTGGTCCTAAGTAGCAGTAGCGCGCCCGTGCAAACCGCGCTACAGATAATGTCCTAGCAGTAGCGCGCTTGATTCTAAACTCGATACTACTAAAATTCCCACGGCTTAGCCCATAGGCTACACATAGTAGTAGCGATCTATACAGAACCGCGCTACGGTACTTGCTTTGTAGCAGCGCGTTTACGCTGAAATGCGCTACTTCTAAAAGAAGTAAAATTAAATGAAAAGCAATAGAAAAGTAAATGCAAATGAAAGAAATAGAAGATGGTGAAAGGAAAAAATAAATTGTAAAGAAAAAAAATATAAAAAGGGGGGAAAGAGAAAGGAGTAGCAGTAGCGCGTATCGCTGAACGCGCTATAGCTAACTTATCAGTAGCGCACTTTGTGGAACGCGCTACTGCTACTTCTGACTTAACCAGGGTTCGTCCTTCCCCACGGCCACTTCCCCCAAATTCAACTCCTCCGCTCTCACCGCCGCCGCCGCCCGTCATCCGCCGCGCGCTCTTCGCACACCCTCGACGCCGCCCCCGACCCGGATTCGACACCGCCCCCGCCCCCGACCTCGACGCCGCCCTCCGCCACGCGCCCGAGCCCCGACCCCGACCTCGACGCCGCCTGCCCCTCCCTCGCCGCAGGCACCCGAGGTGAGCACGCCTGCTCCTCCCTCTCCCCTACCTCTGCCTAGGGTTCTTCAAATTTTAGTTGCATCAAATTAGTTAAGGTTCATGTAAGGGTGGAAACGAATCGGATGCGGATGCGGCTCAAATTAGCTAGGGTTCATGTAGGGTGGAAACGAATCAAATTTCTAAGATGAATCATAAAACGAGTAAATTTTGACCACTTATTTCACTTTTAAGTTGGATAATTGGAATATCCTCTACCACTTTCCACACCCTAGGTTCATCAAATTAGATGGTAATTAGGGCAGTAGTTCCTAGGTACTAATTAGGTACTAGTTTATTTTTATTTTTATTAAGTTTATTTTTAGTAAGAACTAGTTGAATTAATAGAACTAGTTGAAGATGTCACATTTGTTGTTATTTTTTTAGTTAAAGTAATTTTTCCCGCATCGACGTCGACGATGCCTATCCCGCATCCTCGTCATCGACTCGATGGAGGACGCCTGGTTGACCAGATGTGCCATGTCCGGGACTAGGCTCCGCCGGGCTGGTACTGGGAGGCGCTACCTACCGGGGGGCACATCTTGGTGATGAGTCAGCCCATCGTTGACCCGAACCTTCTTTGGTGGCGGTCGCGTGGGTCAGTGATGGTCGAGAGGCTTGAGGACCCCGCGGAGGTGGTACATCATCGTGTCAGCGAGGAGGACGTGCACGTCCGTTGCTACTTGTTTGCGCTGGAGCACAGGTTCTCCAATACCTGGCAGGTTCTCCAGGGATCTCACTGGAGCTATGATTCTATGATGGTTTCTTCTCTTTGGGTGTCCACCGCCCACGCCGATACCCGTCGTTCGCTAGGGTTTTAGTTGTATTAGTGATGTTATATTATGATACTATTCAGGATGTATTAGTGATAATATTCGACGATGTACGGGCGCAAGAGATGATTTACTTTTTCTTATTGAATGCATGCTAATTTGAATACTTATTTATTTTATGATTTGATTTTGCTTATTGAATGCTCATGTCAATATGAGTCCTATAAGATATTTTGAAATGTATATCTTGTGTTGCTTAAATAGGATATGTGCTTGCCCAAGTGGCCGATCATGTTTGCAGGTTACACCTTCGAGTGGCCTATGTTTTACCAGAGTGTAGATTCATTTCCGTTCCGGAAAATTTTAGGCGCTCGATATGTTCTATTTTAGCAAAGGTCATGCCGGATTTTTTCATGAATTTTTGCATGACTTGTGCCAGAATATGTAGGAAACATCGAGTGCCCCAGATTTGTATGTTGAGTATCCTGGTAGTTGTCTTCGATCGATTTTTAATTAATATTTCAACTGTGGACATAGGAAACGACTGACGACGAAAAGGTTTTCGGTATTTGCAAATACCGCGAAGACGAGTGCGGCCTGTGAGACAGAATCTTCCTAGATGATGATAGGCGCTTTAGTATCAAGCTGGACGAGAACTTCGAAGTGGATACAGTAAGTCATAACGACAAGTATTTTTTCGTAATTAACCATGACATCTGCTTCATTTGCTTCAACTTATAATTTTTTTTTACTATTCTACTAGCGTATCCCCTGCCATGCAAGAGTTTTTGTCTTGGATAAGATAGGTTTCAGTCCTATGAAAACTACTATGGAGGTAAAGAGAGTTTACTTGATGACCGAGCATGGTTGTATTTTCCACGCAATATTATACAACGCATACACCTACACCTATTTTGGATGCAAAACTTGGCAAGCACTATGCAGGACTTATGCATTTGAGCCTGATATGGTTATCACCTTTGGTATTCGTCCGAAAGATGATATTGAAGGTAATATCGACACCTGGGTCAATGTGCAGACTCCTCCAGTTATACCATTATGTGAGTTTCTCAACCATATTTATGTCTTTGATATTGTTTATTCAAAAATAGTTGACAACTAATTTCTATTGACAGCTTATTTCCAATCAAGCAAACATGTCCAGCGTTTGGTATACATGACTTACTACTGTCCTGGGGTTGAACTAAACTGCGAGGAGATAAGTCATTACGTTTCATGGCTTGAGGATCTTCATACTGTCAAGACAAATTATTATTTTTGTACTTGAAAATCTTAGTACTCAACACGTGCGACCAATAGTGTTCGTACTTAACTACGGTCACATCTATTAGGAAAGATGGTAAGATTTTTATTATTTGTCCTTAGTGCATCATTTGCATACATTATTTTTTAAGCTAAACTTCACTGCTAAGTATGTTACTATACGATGTTCTTCAACAGGGACTCCCGATGAATGTTGTGCCTCATTAGATGGAGACTAAAGGTCGCACGAGAATTGTTAGCTTACGGCCAAGATATCCTACAATGCACTTTAGTGCATACAAGATTTCTAATAGCGAGGAATGCTTAATAGTGAAAGACTGGAGCAAAATTATGAACGATCGTAGAGAAGTACTAGGGGCAGCAATCAGAAGCGCAACCCACGATTAGAAGACAGGTTCATCTGCTTGCTCCAACTTGATGAAGCAGGAGTGCTACACATGTTTTATGTTATTTTACCTGAGAGAGCAGCATGAGTGATTAATTAGCTAGCTAGAAATGAGTTTGAAGATGATGATGTGCTATACTATGACTATGATGATATAGCTAGTGTTGATGGTAATGAGTATGATGATTATTATTAGCTAGTGTTGGTGGTGATTCGTTTTAATTGAAGAGTAACATATCATATAGACAATCAGAAGTATGGCCTACCCGTTTCTATGATCTTCGTTATAGCAAATTGTTTATATATGTGGAAATTCCCAGGCTGTTAATCCATAGCCTAAATGACCTCTCTTCCCTTGAAACTTGAGCATCATCAGATACTCCATGCATCCACAAAGGAAACTTGTTTCATTTGTTTCGACAACCCATTCCTGCAATAAAAAGACTACAATTATAGAGTTTAGGCTGTCAAAACAGTGCACTGCCAAGTACAAGCATCAGATTCCCATTTTGGCTTATGTATGCCTTGAACCTTGGTTTTTGGCTTCTGTACACCATCAAACAAGATCCGAGAGAAAAGGAGTACGTGCCTTCCAGTCGCAAAGAAAGAGAATGTCGATAGCGTCTCGATGGTGTTGACGCCTCAAATTATCTGTATGTGAGAAGAAGAAAAGGGGCCTCCGTTGTTGTGTCTTGTGTGTACTTGAGTCAAACAAGAAACGCGAAAAAGGCCTCCAGTTGCTTTTGGACAAGTTGAGAGGTAGCTAGCAAACTGATCATGCCTATCTGCTTATACTTGGTCCAGGCCCTACTCAGCCTAATACTTTGGCCCGATCCACCGACCAATCGGAGCAGTCGCGAACTCCTAATGCCGCACCCAGCATCGTGCCCTTGCCGCCTGATGACTTGAACGATTTGCATTTTGCTGGCTCTTCAGCGTGAACATTGTCTCAACTTGGATAGGTACAAGGTTTTCTAGCTTGGAAAATATCAGTGATCTGGCTGAACTAATGTGACACCAAAGAATCATCTTTCTTATCCTTTATTACTGTATCGACTTCTAAAACTAGCTCTACCTTTCGTCTCTTCCCTGTGCGGAGTTTCTTATAACACGTACTGACGTAACCCTATCATAGTGCTGTTGTATGCGATGCTTTCCATTCACTGAGTCTGAAGAATTTTAACATTAAGGGAGTTACCATTGCTAGCAGCAAGGCAGAAAATCTTGCTAGTTGCGGGTGGATTTCCTTATTCCGGTACCATACAAACTTATGTCAAGTTTTCATACTGACATAAATGTTCACATACCATAGGAACGGGCACTAATCACCACAGACATAGTGGGAGTTTGGAAAAAAACACAGATACAGATCCAGTCGTCATTTATTTTATACAGTTGAACCGCATGTAACGTCCCCACTTAGGAGGCATCTGAGTAGAGCTCTTCAATCACCACACGAACTGCAATCGGGATCCGAACCAGGTGGGCGCCTCCATCATGCCATGCCAAGCTACCGAAGGTGTAGCTGCCCTGGATCCTTCGGGTGGCCCTGAAAGTCACCTTGAAACTCTGCACCCTCCTTGCGTTGCTGAACACCAGCACTGCTGGCTCCACAGCCATCTTGACGCCAGGTGGAGGCTCCATGAATGCCTTGTACACCGCATTCGGCTGGCCAACATTGGTAACAGTGCGCACAACCGTCACAGATGTCTTGAGGCCAGGAATGGCAATCGATGGGAGGTTCAAGTCAGGTGGTGTGCAATTGTTATTTGAACCAAATCCTTGTGGACAGTTGAAAAACTCGAGGTAATCTGACGCACTAATGTCATATATCAGGCCTGGATCAGCTGCCTTGGTTGGATTAACAGACCCTGCTCCGTAATCAAACGGGTCGGCGATCTTTGCACGTTTTCCATTTGCTTCTATTGGAACCCCATTACGGTCCATGGTATGTGCTGCAAGAGAGACACTTTATTTGTGCTTTGCATAAATAAATACTCGATATCTCAACTATATATGTAGAGAATCAGATAATTACCGGTTGTCATTAGTGCTGATTTTAGGGCGGCAGGGGACCAGTCAGGATGAACGGATTTGAGTAGAGCGACTATCCCAGATATATGAGGGCAGGCCATGGACGTTCCAGAATCAAAGACATAGGAAACACCTAGACTTTTGTAAGCACCACTTTGTGCTGCAGCGGCCAAAATGTACACCCCAGGTGCAGCGATATCAGGCTGTTCATTTGGGAGCACAACTAATTAAGGCAAGTAGAGTTAATTCTATATATGTTTCTTAGTTGATTGTAACTTTTAAGGAAAGAGAAGACTCCAATGACACTATGGAGTGACTGAATCGAACAATTTATTTACCTTCTTAACAAGAGATTGCTAGCTAGAGGTGCGCTGCTTACCTTGAGAACCCCAGGATAGATAGGACTAGGTCCCCTTGATGAGAAAGCTGCTATTTACCAAAGCTGCTATTGTTCGGGTTGTAGATATCTTTATTTTTGGGATGCCAATGCGACTGCCATAATTATAAGGAGAAACGAGAAAGCTTTGGTAAACATTGAAATGGAGTGATAACGTGCGTACGTCCAGAAAGTAGAAAATCGATTTATGTACGTCTAAGAATTTTCTCTACGTACTTGATAGCTAGTCTTGAAATCGAGAGGAACGCAAGGAAGGGCCGGTCCTTTAATTGCATATAGATCAAGAGAGTCCAGATTATTCTGTGAGAATATAAATCCCTTCCCTCCATTTCTCTGCACCGTCGCTGCAATATCTGCATACTTGGGTGGTGCAGAGACACTACCCGGTCCTGGTGTGTAGCAGAATACCACCTTCCCGTGTATGTCAGTGCTGTTTATGTAGTCCGGGTCACACCTGCAAAACAGTTACCCCTTGCTTATCCACTGTGGGTGAAATTCATATTTATTTAAATGGTGTTCGGAGTATATTTATAAGGAAATCTTACCTATCCTTAAAGTAATACAGAAGTTCAGAGAACTCATCTCCACCTTTATCTGCCACATACATGGATTGTGCCTGTAACCAATTAAGCATCCCATTGTGAGAAGGAAGGGAGGTAAAACATGACGCATGGTCAAATCTGAAGATGCATACCACAAACTGTCGGTTATCCCCGAGGGTGATAACCGTGAGGAATGATCGATCAACCGTGGTTGCAGCAACCGTGAGTAGCCATGGTGAAGAATTCTCCACCGTTTCTTCTGTAGGTCCATCATTTCCGCCTGCCATGATAACCGGGATGCCTCTTGCCACCGCACCCAGCGTTCCTAGTGCTGCCATTTCGTTCGTGCTTCCGAGAGAGAGCGATAGGACGTCAACACCGTCATGGATAGCATGATCGATGCCTTTCAGAACGCTCGCGATAGAGCAAGAACCCCAGCAAGCCTTGTACACTGCTATCCGGGCGCGAGGTGCGCCACCACGAGCCGTTCCAGCAGCCAGTCCGAAGAAGCTGGTGTTGTGGACGACGTTGCCACCGGCTGTGGAGGCTGTGTGGGTGCCGTGGCCATGAGAATCCCTGGCAGACAGGAAGTCACTTTGGAGAGATCTCCTGTCGATGTCAGCGCCAGCATACCACCGCGCACCGATGAGCTTTCGATTGCAATCGTGGGCACTGAAGTTGGCACCGGCTTGGCAAGTTCCCTTCCATTTTGAAGGAGGAGGTCCATAGCCATCATCAGCGAAGCTCTGTGACTCAGGCCAAACACCTGAAATGAAAGACAAGTGGACTGGAGGTAAACACCCCACACAATTAATTGTGTTAACCTTGGGCTGAACGAGCCATCACATCCACCTGAGTCGATGACACCGATTATCATCCCATCTCCATGGTTTGCTGCTGCAAGGAGCTCATTTGGCTGCTGCTCCTGCTTGATGTCCACGCCCATGGACAGCCCAAGGAAATCCCAGCTCCGAGTAGTATGCATGCGTACCATTGTGTTCTCTTTCACACTCACCACTCCAGGCAGCGCTGTATCCGAGCCGGAAGCAGCAAATGATTATTAACTTATGAATCACAGTGATGGTCAACAAGCATTTGTCAATTGACTAATACTACACCTTATCTCAAAGCTAGAGGGAAAGATCAAAAGAGAGATAAATTATGCACGTATATATTATACATACTCTGGATCTTTCTCGCTTGTGATTCAGTAAGCATTGCAGAAAAGCCCGAGAAACCATATCTGTAGCTGTGGACAATCGATTCGAGAGCCGCCTCCTTGCTTCATAGCCAGTACATACTTGCGTAAACCAACTTGAGAAGAAATGGTATAATGAAATAATAATTCTACTCTTGGAGGAAAGGAACTTTTGAGAAAAACTAATTTAATTTGGAGGATATAGAAAGCCTTTGTAGAATAGGAATGTTTCCTTCACATTTTGGAGGAGTTTTATGTTATACTGTGAGGTTACTTCTTAATACAATTGTATTTAAAGTTCCAATGCATCTTGGTGATTTACTCTGTCCTTTCCATATCTAAATAAGTAACACATAATTATGCCAGTTAACGATGTCCATGTTTTTGTTTCTTATAAGATTCCATATGACGGGGTATCATAATTCTATGACTTTATTTATTCCTATGTTTCTACAATCCTGTATCCTGGAGGGCATTATAATACTACTCCCATTGCTCCGGTCCAAAATAAGTGTTGTGATTTTAGGGAGTAGTGTTCTGTAAATAGCTCGATTAAGTTTCTTTTTGTAACATTTTTTTTAATTTTTTGAACAGATGAGGATTGGACACTAAGGAGGAGTAATAGAGGAGAAAATGAAGGGACAAAAGAAAACAAAAATTCTTCATACAAAAAAATTATAGATAAGTCAAACACCACCTCAGCTACCATTTATCTAGCTTGTCATCCTCAGTTAACCTGGACACGTAAGATCCTCTGACGAATGCAGTTTAATTTCTAGCAGCTAGCTTAAGATACTCACCTTGCTATTTATATTTGGTGGTATTATTTCTTTCTCACAGTAAAGTCTGGAGACTGTGCACTAATTTCTAATTATATTAATCAATTTTGACCACTTAAAGAACAACAACAACAACAACAACAACAACAACAACAACAACAAAGCCTTTAGTCCCAAACAAGTTGGGGTAGGCTAGAGGTGAAACCCATAAGATCTCGCAACCAACTCATGGCTTTGGCACATGGATAGCAAGCTTCCACACACCCCTGTCCATAGCTAGCTCTTTGTCGATACACCAATCCTTCAGGTCTCTCTTAACGGACTCCTCCCATGTCAAATTCGGTCGACCCCGCCCTCTCTTGACATTCTCCGCACGCTTTAGCCGTCCGCTATGCACTGGAGCTTCCGGAGGCCTACGCTGAATATGCCCAAACCATCTCAAACGATGTTGGACAAGCTTCTCCTCAATTGGTGCTACCTCAACTTAAAGAATAAGGGTATTTTATTTTGAATTTTCTGCATTTGATTCTTGTTTGAGATTTTTGGTTCAAACAAGAAAGAGAGGTGCAGAAAGTGATGGGACTGCCATAGTGCCATTCCGAGGAGTCCATGAGTCTACAATATTGAGACTAACCTTAGCATAGTCCCTCCCTGCAACTTTATTTTGGAGAAATCTCAAAATGAATGGAAGCTCCTACTACTAGTTTAATTAAGCACATAAAAATGGACGTAGTTTATGAGAAAAGTAGAATGCAAAATATGCAAAACTTGTTTAAACAAAACACAAGGTGAAAATCTCAACAAGACCAAGGCAACCACCTAATAAGTACCTAACTAAAGTAGATGTAGTCATGTAGAACATGGCTATGACAAAGAGACACGCTGATGAAGCCAATGGAACGCAACATGGAAGCATATAGAGAAGCAGTTGTGTTGTATAATAGTGGAGCCAGAATGTTGTATAATATCGCTGATTTAGTGCAACTTTGTATTAAATTAATGACACTTATTATGGATAGAAGGGAGTAGCTAGCTTGTACAATACTATGAAAGGTACCTTCCGAGAACGGAAGCGAGCAAGTCGTGGTGCAAAGAGGTGACGAGACTGACATCTTCATGTTGCCTCTGCCCAAGGTAGACGATGTATACCTGAAAACATGTTTACGTATTACTAACTAATAAAGTCTCACCTGATTAGCAATGAATGGGATGGACCTTACCAACTTGCCTTTGCTAGTAAGCTGTGGTTTAACATGTTTTTTGGCAACTAAATTACTTTATTAATTGCAGATACAAGCTAGTCACCAACATCAGTGTGCCGGACAGCACACTCGGAGAAGAGCTTTGACAAGACATAGATTAAGGCCTTGTTCGTTTAATCCTCCTCCCAAGGGGATTGGAGAGGATTTTGGCTTGTAGGGGATCTAATCTCCCTCAAACCCTGCCATTCCCCTTCAAAAACCACCTCAACCGAACAAGGCCTAAGAGGGATCATGACGAACACTTGCTAGCTAGCTAGGTTGAAGCTGGGTTGTTAATGGCATGGCAGCTAGCTTACCCGTCTTTGTTCGAGCCCTTGCGACAGCTGCAATCGCAGAGATGAGTGGAGAAGAAACACAAGGAGTAGCAGACATGGCGCTCTATGCTCTGAGAACCTTGCCATGGATCTGATTCTGTTATATTACTAACCACACCTGTCTTCCTCTTTTTATAGTAAGCTCTGAGCTGAGAACCTCTACTTGTTGAAAAAGTTGCAGTCGTTAGTGCCTGCAAGTGGTAGGACCGATCTCTTGCCACCGACATTGTATCAACTGATATGATGCCGGGATTAACCGGTAGTACAAATGAGCAAACTAAAAAGGAACAAGGTGAAGGTTACTTGCGCAGCTTGTCTGATATGCTGAAGCTAGTCTCCCTCTGACTTACTTAGCGCTTGTAGCCGTTGAATGAAAAAAGGCAGGTTAAGATTTAGTCGAGCATTATTGTAGCAAGACACTACATATAGTAGAGTCCCAAAATAAGTGCCTTTGTTTTAGTACAACTTTGTAGAAGCATCGAGCCTGAAGCGTATATCAACTCCAACGGCGGTTGAGATTTTCGTAAAGTGAAAAGACTGTAGCTACTACTGTATGTGTATCTTTTTTTTTTTGAAACGGAGGCAAAAGATTTGCCTCTTCTATTAAATAAGGAAGAGTAGAGTTTAGAGTTTTACAACGCACACACAAATAAGCGGCATGACAATTACTCATGCGTACAGGCAAATCCGCAGCGGAAGGTTACTGAAGTGGCAATTGTGTAACTCCATCGCCCTACTATGTCGATCAAGCTCCCCTTTTGTTTTTGTTTTTTTAAACAGAGGCAGAAATTTTGCCTCATATATTAAATAAGGAGGAGAAAGAGTTTGTTACAACACACCCATGTTACGACATGACAACTATTCTTGCAATAAAAAAGATTCTAATTTCTTTGCCCTGGCTTTGATCCAAAGGTTTGCCTCATCGACAATGATGTTGAGCAAAATTTACGGGGTTGCACTCTTTTGGCTGAACACTCTTGCGTTACGCTTATTCCAGATGACCCATGATACTAATATGGTAATCGATGCCTTTGCTTTTCGGTCGCGATGCAAGCGGCGCACGTGCTCGCCCACCACGCCTGAACAGAGTCGAACAAGTGCCATGCGGACGTGTCCATGTCGTGGATGCGAAATTTCTGAATAACTAGGTTCCAAAGCCTGAGAGTGAAGCGGCATCTGAAGAAAAGATAAGGACCAGGTTCCAAGACATGTCCAACAAAAGAGAAGCATCCACCATTGCAGCAAGGATACCCAGTAGAGCTTGGCATTTAGCGTGGGGAAGAATAATGGACATCTCAAGGAATAGATGACTTTACAGACCCGGTTTTTTCATATGGTGGTGCGACCACTAGTTTTTTTGCTCCTTGCACATGATAGCCGATTTATGTGTCCATTAGCTAGTGATGAGAGACATAAATAATTCACCAACGGAATGAGAGCAAGCGAAATATCGAGAAATTGTCTGGTGGAAACATCGTCTGGACCTAGCTAGCTATGGATTTATGGCTATGGCAAATTAGTTCAGCTGTCACATCGGTATCTCAAAGGAATATATGGCTTTACAGTACCCAATTTTCAAATGGAGCCACTGTTGAGTGATCACTAGTTCTTGTCGATAATGCTCCTTGCACATCAGAGATGCTCAATCATCTCTGCCGTGCATATTGCTTGTGCTCTCTATTTGTCTTTAACAAATCAACACATTTCACCCTTGTACATTTAGCATGTACTCCTACTTATATGTTTTCCAAATACATTTTTGTGCAGTACAAAAAAAGGGAAGGCCTGCATGCATGCATGGCTTATTTATTTTTTTCTGTTCTTTCATACCAATGCATGCATGGAACCTTGCTAACGTATCTGCAACTGCACACACAATATAACTCAAATGCACATTTTTGTTGGTAGCTCATGGTATGCATAGATTTTGCCAGTTAATTTGCTGTAGGACGGCCCCAGCATGGATAGTGGGCGTGATGTGAGCGCGTACGTGTAAGTCTCAAGGCCAGACAAGCTGTATGGCACGTTTTGTGGGAGGGCAACCTTCTGTTGTTGAAAAGGGCAGAGCAACCTCAAGGTCAAGGGGCATATTTTGGATTGGTGCCTTGGCTTTTTCAAGAGAATTTCATAGTGGACTAGCCAAAACATTTTGTTCGGTCAAAGTGCTATCAAGAAAACCTTATCTTGTTTGAAAGGGTGGAGCAACCTCAAGGCCCACTATCTCAATGATGATGGTGGAACTCGGAATCGTAGGGAAAAAAACTGAAGCACACTATGGCTGTAGAACAAGCCGATAGAAGCTTACCTATCATGGCCTCGTGGGCCTGTCCTGTACTAGCATTGAGCCCGGGGAAGAATGGACATCAACGAATATAGGACTTTATAGACACCAATTTTCAGACAAAGCCACTGTAGGGTGATCAGTGGTTCTTGTCCGTAATGCTCTTCGCGCATCATAGCTGCTTTATGTATCGATCAATCGTTCGAGCCATAGATGCTGCATATGCTCAATAATTGTGAAAAGTTTGGTTGAACCAATATCTTCTTGTTGATGCACTTGTTGGTTGTGGCACTTTCTTTTGGCATGATGTCTCGTCTCTGGTGTGGCAATGTTTCTCTCAGGGCCAAATATGCAAAAAAAAAAAACAGTACTGTGAGCAGAGCAGATAGATGCTGCAGTTAGTGAGGTCATCTTCGATACGGGTATTGATATTTCTTTGAATAGTCCCGTGACCAATTTGGAATTAAATGACCCACTGGGAAGAGCTAAATCCAGCTAACGGATAGTGAGGATATAGTGCAAGATGGGCTCTTTCCAAGACTAGTCGTTCATTTTTATTTTTATTTTTAGAAATGTAGGCGTACCCCCGGCCTTTGCATCATAATAATGCATGCAGCCATCTTATTAAAAATTTGCAAAATATCACAAAGTCGTCAAAGTATTACAACTCACAAGAGGAGCGAAAATAAAAAAACAAAGTTCATGCCGACAATCACAACCGGAATGACAATAAGCAGGATAAGCTCTCTAGACTCCTATCCTGTTATGCGACCGTCATCCGAACCGGTTGAATAAAGCCCGTGCTACCATCTCCCACTGGTTGCACCAAGTAATCAAAGGCTCCCTGAATTCCATAGGAGTGAGTAAGGACCACGTACGGATCCAAGCAGTAGCTCTGAAGATGACCTGCGAGAAAGTTAAATTGTTTTGCCTGTTAAAAATCAAATCATTCCTGCAATTCCATATAGCCCACAAAAGCGCACATATTCCAATCCGAATACGAGCCGTCGTAGTATGTTCAACCCTAGTTAACCACGTTCCAAACAACGACGTAATATCAACTGGAGGAGTAATGTTAAAGGCTATATGAATCGTTCTCCAAAGTAATTTGGCGAGTGGGCATTCAAGAAATAAATGTTGTATTGTTTCATCATGATCACAAAAGCAACATCGTGGACTACCTACCCATCTACTCTTGATTAAGTTGTCCTTTGTAAGAATTATTTGTTTGTGGACAAACCACATAAAGATTTTAATGCGCAAAGGAACCTTAATCTTTCAAATATGCAGTGATCTCGAGAGTGGGCCAGAATTAATCAGATCCATATAAAAAGATTTTACCGTAAAAACCCCATTCTTAGCTAGTTTCCATTGCGTTGAATCCGGTTGGCCGGAGAATTGAACATCTATCAATCTCCGAACCAAGTGCATCCATGCAGTCCAACGCTCACCGACTAACGCCCGTCTGAACTGGATATTCAAAGGACTCGTATGTAGAACTGTGCCTACGTAAACCTCCTTACGTTGCACTATGTTATACATGGTGGGATACTGGACGGCCAGGGGCGTTTCTCCTAACCATGTATCCTCCCAAAACTTTGTTGACATCCCATTGCCAACTAGGAATTTGACCCTATGAAAGAACAACTCCTTCACCGCCCTTTCTAGAATGGCGAGTCGGTTGGTGTCATCGTAACCTGGGCGAGTGTTTTGGACTGTAGATACTTATTACGCAAAATCTGTGCCCATATGCCTTCCGGCTCAGTCTCTAACCGGTAGAGCCATTTGCTCATAAGGCATTTGTTCTTGATTTCTAAGTTCTCAATACCGAGCCCACCCTGGTCTTTTGGGCGACAAAGAATGTCCCATCGGGCGAGACGGTATTTCCTCTTGGCCTCATCTGACTACCAGAAGAATCGAGATATGAAGAAATCCACTCGTTTCTGTACCCCTTTTGGAATTTCAAAGAATGATAAAATGAACATCGGCATGCTGGTCAGTACTGAGTTAATCAGCACTAGCCGGCCTCCATAAGACATAAGCTTACCCTTCCAGCAGCTAAGCTTTTTTTCTATGCGATCTTCGATACATTTCCATTCTCTATTAGATAACTTACGGTGATGGATTGGTATGCCCAAATAATTAAATGGTAAAGAACCCAATTCACATCCAAACAATTTTCTATATGTATCTTGTGCGTTTTTGGCCCTCCCAAAGGAGAATAACTCACTTTTGTGAAAGTTTATCTTTAAACCAGACAATTGTTCGAAAAGGCATAATATAAGTTTCATATTACGCGCATTAGCAATGTCATGCTCCATAAATAAGATAGTGTCGTCAGCATACTGCATAATGGATACTCCTCCATCCACCAGATGTGGGACTAACCCCTCTACTTGCCCATGTTGTTTGGCCTTGCCAATGAGAATGGCTAGGCCACTATATTAAATAAGAGAGGAGACATGGAATCGCCTTGTCTCAAACCCTTGTGTGTCTGAAAATAATGACCAATATCATCGTTAACCTTAATTCCGACACTACCCTTCTGGACTTGAGAACCAACTTGGTTCCGCCAGACCTCGCTAAAACCTTTCATGTGCATTGCCTGCTGTAGGAATGGCCACTTTACTTTATCATACGCCTTCTCGAAATCCACTTTGAAGTTAACCCCATCAAGCTTCTTCGAATGGACTTCATGTAACGTTTCATGCAACATGACCACCCCTTCAAGGATATGTCGCCCTGGCATGAACGCTGTTTTGCTCGGTTGTACCACTGAATGCGTGATCTGTGTCAATCTATTGGTCCCCACCTTTGTGAAGATTTTGAAACTTACGTTGAGAAGGCAAATTGGTCTGAACTTTTCAATCCGAATTGCCTCCTCTTTCTTTGGCAATAGCGTAATCATACCAAAGTTAAGATGAAACAACTCTAAATGACTGTTAAAGAAATCATGAAACATAAGCATAAGATCATCTTTAATAATATGCCAACATTTATTATAGAATTCAGCTGGAAACCCATCTGGTCCCGGTGCCTAATTCGATTTCATTTGTGAGATTGCATCTAAAATCTCGTTCTCAGTAAACGGTGCACCTAAAATATCGTTCTCTTCTACCTGGAGCTGAGGAATATCTCCAATTACAGTCTTGTCTAGGGTCACCGTACTTCCTTTTGGATGGCCAAATAGTTGTTTATAGTGTTGTGGAACGTAGTAATTTCAAAAAAATTCTTACGCACATGCAAGATCATGGTGATGTATAGCAACGAGAGGGGAGAGTGTGTCCACGTTCCCTCGTAGACCGAAAGCGGAAGCGTTAACAACGCGGTTGATGTAGTCGATCGTCTTCACGGTCCGACCGATCCAAGTACCGAACGCACGACACCTCCGAGGTTAGCACACGTTCAGCTCGATGACGTCCCACGAACTCCGATCTAGCAGAGCTTCACGAGAGAGTTCCGTTAGAACGACGGCGTGATGACGGTGATGATGTTGCTACTGACGCAGGGCTTCGCCTAAGCACCGCTATGATATGACCGAGGTTGATTATGGTGGAAGGGGGCATCGCACACGGCTAAGGATCAAATCAACTTTGTGTGTCTTGGGGTGCCCCTTGCCCCCGTATATAAAGGAGCAAGGGGAGGTCAGCCAGCCCTTGGTGGCGCGCCAAGGAGGGGGAGGAGTCCTCCTCCTAGTGGGAGTAGGACTCCCCCTTTCCTAGTCCCACTAGGAAGGAGGAAGGGGAAAGGAAGGAGAGGGAGAGAGGGAGGAAAGAGGAGGCGCCACCCCCTCCTTGTCCAATTCAGACTCCCAAGGGGGGGGGGTCAGCCCTAGGCCCTCTGCTCTCTCTCCCACAAGGCCCATGTAGGCCCATTATATCCCCCGGGGGTTCCGATAACCCCCCGGCACTTTGATAAATATCCGGTGACCTCCGGAACTCATCCGGTGTCCGAATATAGTCGTCCAATATATCAATCTTTATGTCTTGACCATTTTGAGACTCCTCGTCATGTCCGTGATCACATCCGGCACTCCGAACCACCTTCGGTACATCAAATCACATAAACTCATAATACCGATCGTCACCGAACGTTAAGCGTGCGGACCTTACGGGTTCAAGAACTATGTAGACATGACGGAGACACATCTCCGGTCAATAACCAATAGCGGAACCTTGATGCTCATATTGGTTCCTACATATTCTACGAGGATCTTTATCGGTCAAACCGCATAACAACATACATTGTTCCCTTTGTCATCGGTATGTTACTTGCCCGAGATTCGATCGTCGGTATCTCAATACCTAGCTCAATCTCATTACCGGCAAGTCTCTTTACTCGTTCTGTAATGCATCATACCGCAACTTACTCATTAGTTGCATTACTTGCAAGGCTTATAGTGATGTGCATTACAGAGAGGGCCCAGAGATACCTCTCCGACAATCAGAGTGACAAATCCTAATCTTGATCTATGCCAACTCAACAAGCACCATCAGAGACACTTGTAGAGCACCTTTATAATCACCTAGTTACGTTGTGACGTTTGCTAGCACACAAAGTGTTCCTCCGGTATTCGGGAGTTGCATAATCTCATAGTAATAGGAACATGTATAAGTCATGAAGAAAGCAATAGCAGTAAACTAAAATGATCAAGTGCTAAGCTAACGGAATGGGTCAAGTCAATCACATAATTCTCCTAATGATGTGATCCTGTTTATCAAATGACAACTCATGTCTATGGTTAGGAAACTTAACCATCTTTGATCAACGAGCTAGTCTAAATAGAGGCATACTAGTGACACTGTTTGTCTATGTATTCACACATGTATTATGTTTCTGGTTAATACAATTCTAGCATGAATAATAAACATTTATCATGAAATAAGGAAATAAATAATAACTTTATTATTGCCTCTAGGGCATATTTCCTTCAGTCTCCCACTTGCACTAGAGTCAATAATCTAGATTACATAGTAATGATTGTAACACCCATGGAGCCTTGGTGATGATCATGTTTTGCTCGTGAGAGAGGCTTAGTCAACGGGTCTGCAACATTCAGATCTGTATGTATCTTGCAAATATCTATGTCTCCCACCTGAACTTGACCGTGGATGGAATTGAAGCGTCTCTTGATGTGTTTGGTTCTCTTGTGAAATCTGGATTCCTTTGCCAAGGCAATTGCACCAGTATTGTAACAAAACATTTTCGTTAGACCCGATGCACTAGGTATAACACCTAGATCGGATATAAACTCTTTCATCCAAATTCCTTCATTTGCTGCTTATGAAGCAGCTATGTATTCCACTTCACACGTAGATCCCGCCACGACGCTTTGTTTAGAACTGCTCCAACTGACAGCTCCACCGTTCAATATAAACACGTATCCGGTTTGCAATTTAGAATCGTACAAATCAGTGTCAAAGCTTGCATCGACGTAACCATTTACGACGAGCTCTTTGTCACCTCATAAACGAGAAACATATCCTTAGTCCTTTTCAGGTATTTCAGGATGTTCTTGACCGCTATCCAGTGATCCACTCCTGGATTACTTTGGTACCTCCCTGCTAAACTAATAGCAATGCACACATGAGGTCTGGTACACAGCATTGCATACATGATAGAGCCTATGGCTGAAGCATAGGGAACACTTTTCATTTTCTCTCTATCTTCTGCAGTGGTCGGGCATTGAGTCTTACTCAACTTCACAGCTTGTAACACAGGCAAGAACCCTTTTTTTGCTTGATCCATTTTGAACTTCTTCAAAACTTTATCAAGGTATGTGCTTTGTGAAAGTCCAATTAAGCGTCTCGATCTATCTCTATAGATCTTGATGCCCAATATATAAGCAGCTTCACCGAGGTCTTTCATTGAAAAACTCTTATTCAAGTATCCTTTTATGATATCTAGAAATTCTATATCATTTCCAATCAACAATATGTCATCCACATATAATACACTACTTGGAAAAGGGCTATAGATGAAATGGATACTAATGGCGCACCTGACACGTGGTGCGCCACTACTATATAGCAGTAGCGCACCATGTGTTGGTGCGCCATTAGTGTGGAAGACACTAATGGCGCACCAGACACATGGTGCGCCACTAGTAACCAATTTTTTTATTTTTCCAAACATACTAATGGCGCACCCAGGCACAGTGCGCCATTACTAGTTCTAACTAGTAATGGCGCACCAGCCACATAGTGCGCCACTACTATATATTTTTTTATTCTTTTTTTTTGCAAAACTACTAATGGCACACCGTGGCATAGTGC
>NC_057807.1:41837470-41837767 GCF_018294505.1 Triticum aestivum
AAATATCTTGTTGGTCCCAGGTTATGAATGGAGCACCACCTGCAAATGCGCCACTACTAACCCTAGTTACTAATGGCGCACCTGCTGGTGGTGCGCCATTAGTAGTTTTGCAAAAAAATAAAAAATATATATATATACTAATGGCACACCGTGGCATAGTGCGCCATTACTAGTTTAAACTAGTAATGGCGCACTATGCCACGGTGCGCCATTAGTAGTTTTGCAAAAAGAAAAGAATAAAAAAACTACAGTAGTGGCGCACTGTGTTGCTGGTGCGCCATTACTAGTTAGCACTAG
>NC_057807.1:41837922-41842284 GCF_018294505.1 Triticum aestivum
GCCAAACTACTAATGGCGCGCCACCAGCAGGTGCGCCATTAGTAACCAGGGTTACTAATGGCGCATTTGCAGGTGGTGCGCCATTAGTAACCTGGGACCAACAAGATATTTTGAACAGCCACACCTACCCACTCACTTTCCCCACTTCATTCTCTCCACCTCCTCCTCCAAGCTTGTCTCGGTTGCCTCCTCCTCCTCACCTCATTTGCACCATAGATTCATCCAAATTAAGTGGTTAAATTATCTTTTTTTGATAGGTAAGTAAGGGGGGAAGCTATCTTTATGTTGTTCTCCCTCCAACAACGTGCACATGCACTTTTTGTGGCCTAGCTAGATCTATGTATGTTCGTGGTGTTGCATATGTTTGTGGTGTTGCATATATGTTTGTGTTTGCAGGTACCGGTATTTGAAATGCGATAGTTGCCAATATTTTGCTGGAATGTTGATTCATTTCCGTTTCGGCGAGAATTTTGGCGCTATGCATTCTTTTTGGTCCTATTTTTAGGGAAAGTCATGCCAAAATTTTTCTTGGTTCTAAAATATCGTTTTGCTCTACCCCGCAGGCGACCATGGTCCGCACAATGACCGAAGGCATCGTGAATAGGTTTTTGAGCTCCGCGAAGGCCGAGATGCTTCAAAAGAACGAGACAGAGATAAGATGTCCGTGTCGAAGATGCAAGCTGAAGAGCCTTATTGCGGACCCAGATTCCGGGCAGGTGCGGGACCACCTGCTCTTGCATGGTTTCATGGATGTCTATCAGTGGCAAGGTGATGAAGATGACTACGAAGTCGTCCATGGGGGCCGGGCAAGAAATGACAAAGGGCAGCAAGATAACCACCGCGGCTCGGGCGGGCGAGAAGACGAAGAATCTCCAGGACATGATCACGACGGTGATGCTGTACACAGTCATCATGTAGAAGATGCAGGACATGATGATGAGGAAGATGCCGGAGTAGACGAAGGGCATGATCATGAAGATGAAGATGCTGGCGGAGCAGACGACGATGGACCATCGATGGGCTGGGTGCAGGACCCTCATATTCAAGAGCTGCTTCTCAAGCAGACGGATAACACAAGAGCTGCCGCCCGAGAGAAAGCCAAGCTGAATTAACTGGAGATAGACGCGGTTACTCCATTGTATGAAGGATGCAAGCCCGAGGATACCCGCCTGAAAGTAACGCTCATGGCTCTGGAGATGAAGGTACAACACAAAATGACCGACACATGCTTCGACGAGAACATGTCATTCTGGCACGAACGTCTTCCCAAGGGGAACAAGTGCCCAACCAGTTTCGAGGAGGCGAAGAAAATTGTGTGTCCTCTGGATTTACCGCATGTGAAATACCATGTGTGCACGAACAATTGCATCATTTATCGGGATGAGCACGCGGAGTCTACCATATGTCCGGTGTGCGGTGTCACTCGATATAAGAAGAGGAAGAAAGGTCCTCGAAAAGTGGTGTGGTACTTTCTGATCACTCCTCGTCTGCAGCGGTATTTCACGGACCCTAAGGTAGCAAAGCTCCTGCGTTGGCACGCATATAGGGAGGAGAAGAAGCGAGAAGATGACGCAAATGATCTAGAGATAAATAAAAAAGACAAGATGCTGAGTCACCCTAAGGATGGGAGCCGGTGGCAAGCGTTGAACTTCGAACACCCAGAATTTGGGAAGGATCCAAGGAACATCATGCTGGGCGCGAGCACCGATGGAGTCAATCCGTTTGGCAGCCAGAGAAGCACACATAGCACCTGGCCTGTGTTTGTGTGGATGTACAACCTTCCCCCTGGTTGTGCATGAAGAGGAAGTACATTCACATGAGTATGCTAATTGAAGGGCCGAAACAACCAGGGAACGACATCAATCTGTATCTGGGGCTGCTGAAAGAGGAGCTAGACATGTTGTGGAAAATGCCAGCCAATACGTGGGATGCCGCAGAGAAAGAATATTTCCCTATGAGAGCCGCACTGCTGACGACGGTGCACGACTATCTCGGTTACGGATATCTCACGGGGCAGGTGGTCCACAGATTTTCTGGATGCGTCAGGTGCATGGATGACACAACGTATCGGCAGCTAGATAGAGATCCCGGGTCTTCGAAAACCGTGTTCATGGGACATCGAAGGTGGCTTCGCGATGATGACCTGTGGAGGAAACGCAAGGATCTGTTCGATGGTGAAACCGAACCCCGAAGACGCCCGCATACGAGGAGCGGAGAGGAAATAGACCAGCTGTTGAAAAATTGGAAAGATTGCCCACTGCCAGGAAAGAAGCAAAAGGTGCCAGAGCCGGGAAAGAAGCAAAAGGCCACAGAGCCGCTGCTGAAGGTATGGAAAACGAGGTCTATTTTTTGGGACTTGCCGTACTGGAAGATCCACCGTGTGCCTCACAACCTTGATGTCATGCATATCACGAAGAACGTGTGCGAGAGTCTGCTTGGTACCCTGCTCAACATGCCAGAGAGGACCAAAGATGGTCCGAAAGCAAGGGCAGATTTGAAATCAATTGGCATCAGGGAGGAGCTTCACGCTAATGATGATGATAATGAGGTGAAGCAGGACACGGAAAGTCGTCGCAAAGGCAAAAAGGCCAAGAAGACCGGAAATGACTTCCCTCCCACGTGCTTCACTCTAAGTCAGGAGGAGATCGATCAGTTTTTCACCTACCTCATAGGAGTAAAACTTCCTTACGGTTACACGGGAAAGATAAGCCGATACCTAGGGCCAGGGAAGCAGAAGTTCAGCGGGATGAAGTCTCACGACTGTCACGTGCTGATGACGCAGATACTTCTAGTTGAATCCGTGGGATCATGGACGCGCACGTCCGTGAAATGGTATTTGGCCTATGCAACTTTTTCGACATTATCTCTCGGAAGTCGGTTGGCGTGAGGCAACTCAGAAGGCTACATGAAGAGATCGTGGTGATACCATGCGAGCTTGAGATGTACTTCCCGCCCGCATTCTTCGACGTTATGGTGCATCTGCTGGTCCATATCGTGGAGGATATCATCCAACTCGGGCCGACATTCCTGCACAGCATGATGCCGTTCGAAAGGATGAATGGTGTCATCAGAGGATATGTTTGCAACATGTCACGTCCAGAGGGAACTATAGCCAGGGGCTTTCTGACCGAAGAGTGCATCTCCTACTGCATGAATTATCTAGGCATCGAGAACCCCGTTGGTCTGCCCGTCAACAGGCACCTCGACAGGCTCGCTGGATGGGGTCACTGTGAGGGTCGCCGCGAAATGCATGTCGACTTTGAGGGTCGACTCGCCGACTTTGACAGAGCAAACCTAGTCGCGCTACAACACATAGACGTGGTCGATCCTTGGGTGGTAGAGCACAAAACCTTTATTGAGAAGACGTACAATGACCGTGGCCAACAGAGGACGGATGGAGATATAATCAAAGAGCACAACTCATGTTTCACGCGTTGGTTCAAGCATAAGCTTCTGTCGTACCCTTTACATGAGGATTCTTCCGCGGAAGAACAACTCATATTCGCCTTGTCATAGGGCGCCGAGCACAACCTGATGACGTATGAGGCGTACGATATCAACGGCTACACATTCTACACCGAGGGAAAGGACATGAAGAGCGATGGTTATCAGAACTCCGGGGTAACGATGGAATCCTACACCGGTAACGACAAGGACAGATACTAAGGAAGGATCGAGGAGATCTGGGAGCTGAGCTACGCTGGAGAGAAGGTCCCGATGTTCCGTGTCAGATGGGCCAAGAGCTCATAAAAGAAGACCGGTATTTCACCACCATGGTTATACCCGAAGCCAAATCCAAGACCGCGGGCGCAAACGTCACCGCGAAAAATGAGCCATGGGTACTGGCTTCCCAAGTGGACCAATGCTTCTTCATTACCGACCCGCCAAAGCACAGTCGTGTTGTCGTGAGGAGAGGTAAAAGGAAGATCATCGGAATAGATGGAGTCGCCAATGAGCAAGACTTCGACAAGTATGGCGACCCGAAGATGGAACATGACAACGACGATGAAATATCAACATACACCACAAGAAGAAGCAAGACCACCCTACATAAAGGACGTCCGTTCAAGAGAAGAACTCCATTTACGAAAAATAAGGGCAAGAAGATTGTGAACAGATAACTAGCTAAGATCGATTGTATTTAAATTGTAGCCTTCATTTCTCGATTGTATTTCATGGGAACTTTTTGAACTCATGAATATTTTTAAATTTCATGGACACTCGATCTCGATCCCCTCCATCTCGATCGCTATCCCACCTCGCCAGATCTGGTCCCCCTCGCCGCCGAGCACCCCCCGCACCCTCTCCCCCGCTCCACCGGCCACCGCCGCCGACCCCCCGCACCCTCTCCCGCTCCACCGC
>NC_057807.1:41842753-41947219 GCF_018294505.1 Triticum aestivum
GCTCCACCGTCACAAATGAATGCAACTAAAATTGCAAAAAAAACAAATTTGATTATATTTCAAATAACGAATTTGATGATATTTTCAAATAATAAATTTGATGATATTTTTTCATATTCATAAATATTTTCAAATAACAAATTTGATGATATTTAAAAAAAATATTACTATTTTTATTAGAAATTATTACTGTTTCATATTCATATTCATTTTCTAAAAAATTATTAGATGCAACAAAACATAAAAATAAAAAATTGCTTATGGCGCACCTCTGGCTGGTGCGCCATTGCTATATATAAAAAAAGATTACTAATGGCGCACCTCTGGCTGGTGCGCCATTGCTATATAAAAAAAAGATTATTAATGGCGCACCGACCGCGGGTGCGCCTTTGATATCTAAAAAAACATACTAATGGCGCAACGATGCGGGGTGCGCCATTAGTAAGCTTCCCCCTAGCTAATTCCTCCCTCTCCCTCGCCAGATCCCCTTCGTCCCTCTCCCTCGCCAGATCCATCCGCGCGCTGCCCCGACCCACGACGCCGTCGCCCCGACCCTCGCCGCCCCCGCACCCTCGCGCCCCCACCACCGTAGCTCCCCCATGCCGCCGCCCCTGCGCCCCCCATCACTGCAGCTCCCCCGCACCGCTGCCCACGCGCCCCGCGCCTCGAGCCGGAGGAGGAGGACCAGGAGCAGGACAAGGAGGAGGAGGAGACGACGACCGCCTCTACCTTAGCTCAGCTAGGCCACGCGACACCGAGCTGAGCGTCGCCTTCCTCGCCGTCCCCCCTCCGCCTGTGCCTGCGCCCTCGACGTCCTCCGCCCAAGCCGAGATGTAGAGATAGACGAGTGGAGGAGCCCGCCGCGTGTCACCGGAGCTTCAACGCCCAGCCGCTGCCGGAGCTTCAACGCCGACGTCTTCCTCCATTCCTCCATCCCCTCCACAGGTGATTCCTCCCTTCTCCTCCACCCCCTCCCCTACAAACCCTAGGGCCATGGCGGCAGGCTTCTTGCTCCCTTGTAACAGCAGCCCAATGGCCCTTGCACTGAAATTGAAGAATAACTTGATATCTATGACAGAAATGGTTGGCCTTGTTTACTGAAAGGCATGTTAATGTACATCACCAGTCCATATGGGATTGGCTTGTCTGTAACCGAGAGATGGTTTTTATTCCCCTAGAACTAGCTTGCCATTCATAAGGCCAATGGAAGAACTGTCGGTAGCTAATCTTGTCATTGTGTAAAACTGTTAATTAGTTACCATGTTCATGTGTTGATGCATGGTTGTATTGTGTTGTGTCATCCTGGTGTAAATGCACATGATGGAGCAAGTGTGAAGATGCTGCAACTTGCTGTGGCCGTCATTGCTTTTGCTAGGAATCAGTGAAATTGTATGTCAGGTCACTGTGTAGTTGGCAACTAAGATTCAGTGAATTTGTATGTCGGTTCACTGTGTAAGACAACTAGAGTTGAGTTGGTCTTGACCATGTAAAAAGAGGGTTGTGCGTGAGTTGGTCTTGACAAGCAGGTGCTGACGCCCCATCTCTTGTCTCGCTCGCAGACACCAAAGAAGGAGAAGGCCTCGGCGGCGTCGTCGAAGCCGGCCAAGTCCGACGGCGGCAAGCATAAGAAGAAGAAGTGGAGCAAGGGCAAGCTGCTCACCGAGGTGCCCAAGTACAAGCAGATCACGCCCTCCGTCCTCTCCGAGCGCCTCAGGGTAACCTCCTCCCTCCCTCCGTCGGATCTTTTCTTCTTGCTTGCCTCCTTCCTTGCTTGCCCCATGCTCCGCCTGAACTCTTCGCCGAGAGTAACAAGTCTCGACTTGTTACCACCAATGGTCTTGTTCGAGTTGTAGTAGTACAGAATATGATCACCTGCAACAAGTCTTAGATTGGAGGCAAGTTCCTGCCAGTTTTTAGTAATGGTTCAGAGAGTGGTAACTATTTGGTCAAACAAACATCTTCCTGTCTTGATATGAATTTTTATTTTTGGTTATTTCTGAGAACTTTTAGTACATGTCTTTGTCATGGCTAGAAGCCTAGAACTTCTGACAACTTTGAAACAAGAACGTTCAAAGAGATTATTCCATGGAATAGCTGAACTATAATACCATTATTCATTTATGATAGTTTGTGAGATACAGAAATAGATAAATTGAAGTTTCTAATGGCTAACAGCCAGACATGTGAATCTGTTCTTGATACTCCTTTTCCCTTTTCTTAGAATCATCATATACAAATTAGAAGCTTTCTAACATCTGCATATTTCAGGTTTCCGAGGAGGTAAAGGAAGTGAAGTTCAGGCAGTGCAGCAGCAGCAACACCTCCAAGGTGAGAAATATGTTCCTATTTATCTTTTTTGCTAGATGTGCTCTTATTACTTATTACTCTCGAACTTCATCTCTTGTTACTATAGATCACCTGCAACAAGGTGAGAAATATGTTCGGGCTGTAGATTGTGCCTTTCTGCAATGAATCTCTCTTATATTCAGTTTCAGCCGGGAGAGAACTTCAGCAACAAGTTTTGTAACCATTGCAGTAGTACAGATTATGATCACCTGCAAAATTGTACGGGTAATGAGTTAAGGAGATACAATAAATCTTAAATATGCATGATTGAAACTACCTGCTAAGATAACTTACTTTGTAGTCCGCATCATCTGCGACATGCTTCTTCAGTACATCATATAATATAGAGAAGTGCAGATCAAGTGGTGCAATCATAGACATCTGGCCACTTAAGTCATCCTTCCCTTTAAGCAGAGTGATGCCTTTCGATGTCACACAATAATGTTTGTTGCAAGAACATTTTGCTCTTAGTGTTTGTTTGTTTACAGAGATCCTGCTTATATATACTGATGATGAGTCTTGTTGAAACCTTACATATGTTGGTTCCTGCTTATTTGCTCCAAAGGCACAAACTTGAGCTGCTAGCATTAAAAGTGTTGCAGGCGACAGACAGTGAGGAGCTACTGTCAAAAACTTGAGCTACTGTCAAAAAATTCAGTTAGGTACAGGTAGCGTCATGTAAGAAAATGGCCATAATGTGCCCTGATAATGATGTATTTTGTCATAAAAATATATAGTGGACTGCCATGATAATGACATGGTCCTGCGTTTGCAAGCTGTCATAATCTTCAGTTTACTTGACTTTTGAGCCTGCTAGTAGTTTACTTCCATGAGTTGCTTTATTGACATGGCACATTTGCAATGGAGTTTTATATATCTTTAGCCACTGTTCATTAATAGCAAGTCAGTTTTGTTTATAGTTGAAAGTAAGTGTCAATTTACTCACCTGGGATCTTAACTGTTGGGGGGCAGTATTGTAACTAGAATACCATGTATTTTCAGAATTGAGCTAAAGATTTGGGGGTAGTATTTCTGATTTTAGAGCACCTTTGCTGGATGTATTTTACAGCAGCTGTTGGAATCAAAACAATGCTTGTGGGTTGTCCTGTTAAGTTGAGTGAGTCATTAGAGGGCAGATAGAGTCACCCACACCAATTAATGTTTATGAAGAAGAAGAATAAACATGTTGCTGCTGCTGTTATGCCTGTATTCACTGCTGCTGCTGCTGTACTTGTGATGATGTTCTACTTGTGATGATGCTACTTGTGGTCTTCTGAAATGACCCATTGGAGACTTCATTACGCGGGGATAATGATTTTGCAGGTACCCCGAGAGGCCCTTGAGTTTGCCGGAATGTCGATTAACTTCCGTTCCGGTAAATTCGGGTACTCCATATGTCCTATTTTCAGCAAAGGTCATGCTGAAATTTTCCGTGAATTTTAGCATGACTTTGCTAAAAATAGGACATAATGGGTACTTGCCACTAATGCATGGGCTAGGGTATCTTAGTACTTAGTTAAGTAGGATCAACTTCCCTGCCATTCTTGCTGCATTAAACCATAGGTGGCAATAGAGCCAAGTGATTAGGCCCAACTTAGAATTCTCCTTCCCTTTTCTTGATAGGGTATATTATTAGAAGATACCCATATATATCAGTCAACCTAGGGTGCCTCGGCATCAATAAACCCTAAATTATGAAAACTTAACTTAGCATTTAGGGTGCCTCGGCATCAATAAACCCTAAATGATGAAAACTTAACTTAGCATTTAGGGTGCCTCGGCGTCGACAAACCCTAAATGATGAAACCTTGGCTTTTAGGGTGCCTCGGTGTTGATGAGAACCTAAATGATGTACGCTTAGGCTTTTAGGGTGCCTCGGCGTCGACAAACCCTAAATAATAAAAGCTTAGCTTTTAGGATGCCTCGGTGTCGACAAACCCTAAATGATGAGACCATGATCTTGTTCCTTGACAATAACCAACTTTTTGACCAAACTTTTTCCTATTTAGAGCGAAACATGGCCAACAACGATGAGGCTGGCGGTTCGGGCGGCAAGCAATTCTGGGAGCTGTCCCAGGAGATGGAGGAAGAACCTCACCGCTATGAGGACGCCACAGAAGACACCGATCCTGACTACACAACCCCTAGTGGCGTCGGGGATGACACCACTGATGGTGCCGCCGAGGATGCCACCACTAATGATGGCGACGCACGCACAGATGGCAGCCAACCGAAGAGGCAACAGAAGGACCAGCGCCCGAGCGTGCTCGGCACCGTCAAGGAGGAATTTACTGAAGTGAACTCCGATGGGCATCCAACGGCGCCCAAAGAATTAGTCAAGAGGTAATCGGTTTAGCTCGGGTGCATTCTCCGAAGCACCGTCTCGATCAACACCAAGAACCTAAGGCATAAGGACCGAGGGAATTTGCGCAGCCTCCTCTTCACAAAGCTGCACAAACAATACAAGTTCCCCGTTGACTTTGCGAACACACGCCTCTCAGGGAATAAAGTGAACAGTGCCGCCCTCATGAGGATGAGCACGACCCTGTCTACTTGGAGAAGCACGGTGAAGGCAATGATTGAAAAAGGTAATAGTTATGAGAAGATCAAGGCGAAATATCCGTTGATCAGCGAAGATGACTACAAGGAGTTCAAGATCAAGTGCGAGAGCAGCACAACCTCCGAATCAAGTCAGTGGGGGAAAGAAATGTGGCAGTTGAACTTAGGGGTCCTCAAACTTGGTCCCAACGGCTACAGAGTGGCGGAGCCTATATGGGACAAGGAGGACGCGGAGCGTGCCGAGCAAGTCCTACCGCCCCGCTTCGAGAAATACCGTGACAAGCAGACCAGGAACTTTGTCAGGGCCCGGTACAAGGAGGACCCGGTAACTGAGGAGCTTACCATGGATCTGAAGACCAGGGCGCTTGAGCTTGTTCTGGTAAGGAATACACCCCCGCGTAATTAGCTCCATATGGTTGCATTCTAATTAATCCCCAATATTTCTAAATGGTTCACGTTCCTTCCGCAGGACACTGAAAGCAGTAGCACGGGGTCGTCTCAGAGCTCCCCTTTCGACACCCCTTTAAATAGGGCGTTGAAAGTAATGAAAAACAAGGATAAGCTCAGTAAGCCGTCGTCAGCTGGTCGTGTGGTGATACGTCTCCAACGTATCTATAATTTTTGATTGCTCCATGCTAGTTTATCTACTGTTTTAGGCAATATTGGGCTTTATTATCCACTTTTATATTATTTTTGGGACTAACCTATTAACCGGAGGCCCAGCCCAGATTTGCTGTTTTATGCCTATTTCAGTGTTTCGAGGAAAAGTAATATCAGATGGAGTCAAAACGGAACAAAATCAACTGGAGAAGTTAATTTTGGAAGGAAACCCACCTGATGGACTTGGAGTCCATGTCAGGGGAGTCTCGGCTGCCCACGAGGGTGGGGGGGGGCGCCCTCCCCCATAGGCGCGCCCCCCTGCCTCGTGAGCATCCCGGAGGTCCACCAACGTACCCCCTGCACCCATATATACTCTTGTACCCTAAAACTTCCAGAACAGAAGATAGATCGGGAGTTCCGCCGCCGGAAGCCTCTGTAGCCACCAAAAACCAATCGGGACCCTGTTCCGGCACCCTGCCGGAGGGGGATCCCATCACCGGAGGCCATCTTCATCATCCCAGCGCTATCCATGACGAGGAGGGAGTAGTTCACCCTCGGGGCTGAGGGTATGTACCAGTAGCTATGTGTTTGATCTCTCTCTCTCTCTCATGTTCTCTCTCGTGTTCCCTCTATGGCACAATCTTGATGTATCCCGAGCTTTGCTATTGTAGTTGGATCTTATGATGTTTTTCCCCCTCTACTCTCTTGTGATGAATTGAGTTTCCCCTTTGAAGTTATCTTATCGGATTGAGTCTTTATGAGAACACTTGATGTATGTCTTGCCGTGATTAACTGTGGTGACAATGGGATATCATGTGCCACTTGATGTATGTTTTGGTGATCAACTTGCGGGTTTCATGACACTTGGAAACCTATGCATAGGGGTTGGCACACATTCTTGACTCTCCGGTAGTAGCTTTGGGGCAGTCTTTGAAGTACTTTTATGTTGGTTGGATGAATCTGAGATTGTGTGATGCATATCGTATAATCATGCCCACAGATACTTGAGGTAACAATGGAGTATCTAGGTGACATTAGGGTTTTGGTTGATTTGTGTCTTAAGGTGTTATTCTAGTACGAACTCTTTTATAGATCGATCCGAAAGAATAGCTTTGAGGTGGTTTTGTACCCTACCATAATCTCTACGTTTGTTCTCCGCTATTAGTGGCATGTTGAGGGCTTGTCATATGTTCTATCTATATTATTATTGTTGAGAAAACTTACACTAGTGAAAGTATGAACACTAGGCCTTGTTTCCTACCATTGCAATACCGTTTACGCTCACTTTTACCACTCGTTACCTTGCTGTTTTTATTATTTCAGATTACAAAAACCTATATCTACTATCTATTTTGCACTTGTATCTTCATCTCTTCGCCGAACTAGTGCACCTATACAATTTGCCATTGGATTGGGTGTGTTGGGGACACAAGAGACTCTTTGTTATTTGGTTGCAGGGTTGTTTGAGAGAGACCATCTTCATCCTACGCCTCCTACGGATTGATAAACCTTAGGTCATCCACTTGAGGGAAATTTGCTACTGTCCTACAAACCTGCGCACTTGCAGGCCTAACAACGTCTACAAGAAGAAGGTTGTGTAGTAGACATCATGTGGCCGGCATAAGCTTGTCCACAAAATGGTCATCATACTATACCGCTGGTGGGAGAAAGGAGAAAAAGACCAGCTCAGAAAGCCAGTCGCGCGAGGTTGAAGCACTCAAGGCACAAGTGGCGCGGATTCCGGAGATTATCTAAGAGCAAGTGCAACAACAACTGGGAACGACGCTCACCGCCATGGTGCCTACGTTGATTTAGGGGCTAACGACGTGGATTGCGGACGGCCAACAGGGGGCCTCCCCCGGTTCCCAGCTTCACGCCAGCAACTCGCACAACACGCAGGCGGCGCCATTGGTGTCTCCGGCGGCGCCATTGGTGTCTTCGGCGGAGGCGGTATTCATGTCTCCGGCGCCGGCACGGGCATTGGAGCTTAATGCACCCAGGTGTACACCGGCCGGCACCTCGCCAGCAAGCGGCCCCTCCGTCAGTTGCACGCCTGCCGTTGGTGGTGCCTCGACATTAGCCGAGCTCGATGGCATCACGGTAACTAAGCCTCTCGGCCGATGACTTCATCTCCTTGCCTTTGACTGGGCATCCCTGACGCCCTACATGTTTTCGCAGGGCGCCGCCGACGTTCCTTGCACTCTCCTACACTTCGTGGGTGGCGAGTTGGTCGATGTCGCCAAGGGCAGAATTGTTCAACCGGGCAACCCCGTGTTCCATGGTAATCCGATGCCACCCACAGTGTATAGGGTTGAACTGGTTCGGGTGCTGCCAAGCTGCGACGAGCTGTTACCTCCAATTCGACCCGCTGGGGCTGATGAAGATGATGAGATGACCCTCAGTGCCTGCATAAGCTGGCCCCTGCTTTGGCCGAAGAGCCAGATTCGTTTGGGGGTGGGGGACACTACCCCACAAACAAGACCGCCAGTCGTGCCGGTGCCAAGCCATGGCAAGAACGCCGCAACACTATCGGACATGCCGGACATCCCTATGGCACAGGATCCGGACATGCATATGGCACAGGATCTGGACGACAACGACAATGACGATGGTACATTTACCAATGTCAATAAGTACTTTGCCGAACATGGGTACGGTGACGAGTTTTGCGGGCCTCCTTCTCAAGAACCCAACCAAGACGACCGCGATCTAGCTGGTATGATGGAGAAACCCAATTGCAATAGGCGTCGTCTGGCGTTCAGTTCTCAGGAGACGCCTCCAGCTGACGCCTTCACCCAACCTCAGATAGCTGAGGTGCGAAATATTATCAGCCCCAACACGCTCAAGAAGGCGGTCTGTGAGCAGAACTCGGTCCCATTACAGCAGATCAAGAAGAAAGGACGGAAACGAAAGACTAACAAGGGCGCCGGTGCGAGCCAGCCGGCACCGAGTACGATCCTTGCTCAGGACGGGCCACCTTCACCTAAGGATATCTCGAGGAGGGTGCATGTGGCGGGTAGGGCGATGCTACCGACAAATATGCTCAATGCTGCAACCGGTGCTATGCGGAGTCTGCATGACAGTGTTCTTTCTTTGGAGAAGCGGTGTCTCTCCTAGAATGATGTGGCATACCCGGTTTTCATGGCCAAGGTGCCAGAGGGCAAGGGCTTTGTGGATGGCGCCATCGGGGGTACGACCGTCCTGCGGTTTGATGACATCTTTGCTATGTTTAAACTTCATCCGCTGCACTACACCTTCGTTCGGCTGTTTTCACTGAGTATGGAGATGCGGATCATTCGAGACAAGACCCCGGACATCGGGATAGTCGACCCCTTCTACATGCATGCCAAGATCTTGGGCAGCGCTGGGGACCGGCAAGTCGTGAGTTCACACCTCGAAGGCATCATTCTGGCAAACCCAGATAAGGATAGCTTCCTCGTGCCTTACTTTCCCGAGTAAGTCATCCCCTCACTACCCCGTAACATATGATTTCTTAGATTTCGATCGTTCTTTTTTTTCTAACATTCCGTTTTCTGTGCAGTGACACACATTGCACACTCATCCTCTTAAGCCCGAAATATTCCATGGCCACGTATTTCGACCCGGACCGTGACTCCAAGATAGACTACACAAATATCAAGAAAGTTCTTGATGATGCTCTCCTCGGCTATGCCACTTCTGGAGGCACCTTTAAGAGACCAGTTCGTAGGTACGACAAGCACGTGTTCACCCACAATACGACGTTCCCCTGCGTCAAGCAGCCGCCTGGCGGCCAGAAGGATGCCTACTACGCCCTCCATCACATGCGGGCGATCATACGGGACCATAATCACCTTCTGCTACCAAATAATGTCAAAGATCGAGCCGCAAGCTTGGCGGCAATCCAGGACGCGAACCTCCAACAAGAATTCTTTCGCATCCAGTCGGAGTTTGCAGAAATCATCCATCAAGATGTCCTTCGTACCTCGGGACAGTTCTACCTCAGATATCAACCGTCCAACAGTGAGATAGACACAACGCTACAAATGCAGGCTGACAACGCCCGCGACTTCATGACCATCACGAAAGACGGTGACTTCATCCACGCTTCGGTCCCATGAGTCGAGTCGAAAGTAGTGATGCTATGTGTAGTTCTGAAACATTGATTAGCTCATGTTGTAATTAAACTTTAATGAACTTGTATGTCTCTTTGGTTTGGACAGTCGTTCAACTTAGATGTAATCAATGCTATTTATTAGTAGGACTGTGAATCGTGCTATTAATGTCTTGCTTTTCTCTTCTGATCCTTTTGTTGCATACTTATATATTGCTTATGTATTGTCTATTGTTTGGCTTGTGCATAGAGATGCTGTCGTATGTCGTGTACAAGGGTAAGGTTCCCGGAGTCTATGACGACTGGGAGGAGTGTTGGAGACAGGTTCACTGTTTCAGCGGTAACAGTTACAAAGGGTACACCACTAGGGCGGAGTTGGAATATAGATACGCCCGCTATCTAGCGGGAGAGAGGATGGAGCATTGGAGGAACCAGATAAAGACCAGTTTCATCGCGATGATGCTCATCGTGATGACCGCAACTCTCTTCTATGTGATGGTAGTTTAGATGATCGATATCGACTTGTAATGTGAAGAAAAAGTCGCTACTCGCGGTCTCGAGACTTGTAATGTTCTATCTTTGTTCGGTCTTTTGAATTCGGAGACTAATATGATGAATTGTATTCGGAGACTAATCTTCTATTGTATTCGATGAATCTGCTGTTGCTGTGTGGTGCTGTCTATATTCTGTTCAATGATATATTTTGTAACCTGTGCAAAAATCAGAAAAGTAAAAAAACCACCTAATGTTCATACTAATGGCGCATCACCCCAAAGTGCGCCATTAGTATTCCAAAGGATACTAATGGCGCATCACCCTACAGCGCGCCATTAGTATGCCAAAGGATACTAATGGAGCATCACCCCACAGTTCGCCATTAGTATGCCAAAGCACATGGGTAAATATGGCCCCCTGAGAGGCATACTAATGGCGCATGTTGCTCTATACTAATGGCGCACGGCATGGTGCGCCATTAGTATATAACACTAGTGGTGTGGTACTAGTGGCACACTAGTAGTGCGCCATTAGTAGGCAAAACTGGTGCGCCACTAGTAGGCCTTTTCCTAGTAGTGATATTAGAAATGCTACAGAGCTCCCACTCACTTTCTTGTAAATACAGGCTTCTCCAAAAGTTTGTATAAAACCATATGCTTTGATCACACTATCAAAACGTTTATTCCAACTCCGAGATGCTTGCACCAGTCCATAGATGGACCGCTGGAGCTTGCACACTTTGTTAGCATCCTTTGGATCGATAAAACCTTCGGGTTGCATCATATACAACTCTTCTTCCAGAAATCCATTCAGGAATGCAGTCTTTACATCCGTCTGCCAAATTTCATAATCATAAAATGCGGCAATTGCTAACATGATTCAGACAGACTTAGGCATCGCTACAGGTGAGATAGTCTCATCGTAGTCAACCCGTTGAACTTGTCTAAAACCTTTTGCAACAAGTCGAGCTTTGTAGACAGTAACATTACTGTCAGCGTCAGTTTTTTTCTTGAAGATCCATTTATTCTCGATGGCTTGCCAATCATCAGGCAATTTAACCAAAGTCCACACTTCGTTCTCATACATGGATCCCATCTCAGATTTCACTGCCTCAAGCCATTTCACGGAATCTGGGCTCATCATCGCTTCCTCATAGTTTGTAGGTTCGTCATGGTCAAGTAACATGACCTCCAGAACAAGATTACTGTACCACTCTGGTGCGGATCTCACTCTGGTTGACCTATGAGGTTCGGTAGTAACTTGATCTCATCAAATTCTACTTTCCTCCCACTCACTTCTTTCGAGAGAGACTCCTTCTCTAGAAAGGATCCATTCTTAGCAATGAATATCTTGCCTTCGGATCTATGATAGAAGGTGTACCCAACAGTCTCTTTTGGGTATCCTATGAAGACACATTTCTCCAATTTGGGTTCGAGCTTATTAGGTTGAAACTTTTCCACATAAGCATCGCAACCTCAAATTTTAAGAAACGACAACTTGGGTTTCTTGCCAAACCACAATTCATAAGGTGTCATCTCAACGGATTTAGATGATGCCCTTTTTAACGTGAATGCAGCTGTCTCTAATGCATTACCCCAAAATGATAGTGGTAAATTGGTAAGAGACATCATAGATTGCACTATATCCAATAAAGTACGGTAATGAAATTCAGACACACCATTATGCTGTGGTGTTCCAGGTGGCATGAGTTTGTGAAACTATTCCACATTGTTTCAAATGAATACCAAACTCGTAACTCAAATATTCTCCTCCATGATCAAATCGTAGAAACTTTATTTTCTTGTTACGATGATTTTCCACTTCACTCTGAAATTCTTTGAACTTTTCAAATGTTTCAGACTTATGTTTCATCAAGTAGATATACCCATATCTGCTCAAATCATCTGTGAAGGTCAGAAAATAACGATAACCGCCGCGAGCCTCAACACTCATCAGACCGCATACATCAGTATGTATTATTTCCAACAAGTTTGTTGCTCGCTCCATTGTTCCGGAGAACAGAGTCTTAGTCATCTTGCCCATGAGGCATGCAAGCATCAACTAATGCATAATCAAGTGATTCCAAAAGTCCATCAGAATGGAGTTTCTTCATGCGCTTTACACCAATATGACCTAAACGGCAGTGCCACAAATAAGTTGCACTATCATTATTAACTTTGCATCTTTTGGCTTCAGTATTAAGAATATGTGTATCACTATGATCGAGATCCAACAAACCATTTTCATTGAGTGTATGACCATAGAAGGTTTGATTCATGTAAACAGAACAACAATTATTCTCTAACTTGAATGAATAACCGTATTGCAATAAACATGATCAAATCATATTCATGCTCAACGCAAACACCAAATAACACTTATTTAGGTTCAACACTAATACTGAAAGTATAGGGAGTGTGCGATGATGATCATATCAATCTTGGAACCACTTCCAACACACATCGTCACTTCACCCTTAACTAGCCTATGTTCATTCTGCAACTCCCGTTTCGAGTTACTACTCTTAGCAACTGAACTAGTATCAAATACCGAGGGGTTACTATGAACACTAGTAAAGTACACATCAATAATCTATATATCAAATATACCTTTGTTTACTTTGCCATCCTTCTTACCCGCCAAATGTTTGGGGTAGTTCCGCTTCCAGTGACCATTCCCTTTGCAATAGAAGCACTCAGTTCCAGGCTTGGGTCTAGCTTTGGGCTTCTTCATGGGAGTGACAACTTGCTTGTCATTCTTATTGAAGTTCCCTTTCTATCCCTTTGCCCTTTTACTTGAAACTAGTGGTCTTGTGAACCATCAACACTTGATGCTTTTCTTGATTTCTACCTTCGCCGATTTCAGCATCGCGAAGAGCTTGGGAAATTTTCGTTATCCCTCGCATATTATAGTTCATCACGAAGTTCTAGTAACTTGGTGATAGTGACTAGAGAATTCTGTCAATCACTATCGTATCTGAAAGATTAACTCCCACTTGATTCAAGCGATTATACTACCCAGACAATCTGAGCATATGCTCACTGGTTGAGCTATTCTCCTCCATCTTGTAGGCAAAGTAATGTCAGAGGTCTCATACCTCTCAACACAGGCATGAGTATGAAATACCAATTTCAACTCTTGGAACATCTTATATGCTCCATGGCATTCAAAACATTTTTGAAGTCCCGCTTTTAAGCCGTAAAGCATGGTGCACTAAACTATTAAGTAGTCATCACAATGAGCTTTGCCAAACGTTCATAACGTCTGCATATGCTCCTGCAAATAGGTCTGTAACCTAGCAGTGCATCAAGGACATTATACTTCTGTGCAACAATGAGGATAATCCTCAGATCACGGATCCAATCCGCATCACTGCTACTAACATCTTTCAACATATTTTTCTATAGGAACATATCAAAATAATAATAAACGGGGAGCAACATCGCGAGCTATTAATCTACAACATAGTTATGCAAACACTATCAGGACTAAGTTCATGATAAATTAAAGTTTAGTTAATCATATTACTTAAGAACTCCCACTTAGATAGACATCCCTCAAGTCATCTAAATGATCACGCGATCCAAATCAACTAAACCATGTACGATCATCACGTGAGATGGAGTAGTTTTCAATGGTGAACATCACTATGTTGATCATATCTACTATATGATTCACGCTCGACCTTTCGGTCACCAGTGTTCCGAGGCCATATCTGCATATGCTAGGCTCGTCAAGTTAACCTGACTATTTCTGCGTGTGCAAAACTGGCTTGCACCCGTTGTATATGAACGTAGAGCTTATCACACCCGATCATCATGTGGTGTCTCGGCACGACGAACTTTGGCAACGGTGCATACTCAGGGAGAACACTTGTACCTTGAAATTTAGTGAGAGATCATCTTATAATGCTACCGTCAAACTAAGCAAAATAAGATGCATAAAAACTAAACATCATATGCAATCAAAATATGTGACATGATATGGCCATGATCATTTTGCGCCTTTGATCTCCATCTCCAAAGTACCATCATGATCTCTATCGTCATCGGCATGACACCAGGATCTCCATCATCTTGATCTCTATCAACGTGTCATCACATGGTCGTCTCGCCAACTATTGCTCTTCCAACTATTGCTATCACATAGCGATAAAGTAAAGCAATTATTTGGCGCTTGCACCTTATGCAATAAAGAGACAACCATAAGGCTTATGCTAGTTGCCGATAACTTCAACAAAACATGATCATCTCATACAACAACTTATATTTCATCATGTCTTGACCATATCACATCACAACATGCCCTGCAAAAACAAGTTAGACGTCCTCTACTTTGTTGTTGCAAGTTTGTGGCTGCTTAAAGAAATATGCCCTAGAGGCAATAATGAAGTTATTATTTATTTCCTCATATCATGATAAATGTTTATTATTCATGCTAGAATTGTATTAACTGGAAACATAATACATGTGTGAATACATAGACAAACATAGTGTCACTAGTTTGCCTCTACTTGACTAGCTCGTTAATCAAAGATTGTTAAGTTTCCTAACCATAGACATGAGTTGTCATTTAATTAACGGGATCACCTCATTAGGAGAATGATGTGATTGACTTGACCCATTTCGTTAGCTTAGCACTTGATCGTTTAGTATGTTGCTATTGCTTTCTTCATGACTTATACATGTTCCTATAACTATGAGATTATGCAACTCCCGTTTACCGGAGGAACACTTTGTGTGCTACCAAACGTCACAATGTAACTGGGTGATTATAAAGGTGCTCTACAGGTGTCAGGACCCCGACTCAATGCCACATCGATCTAGCATGTAACACCTCATATCACTTTGCGGCCTCACGCACGGTATCTCCACGGGTGTCGCCTTACCTTTGCCCGGGACCGTTTGCGCCTTTTGGCACACGTATATGATAGTGTCGCTAGCATCCATGTGATAAGGAGCCCGGGCTGACATGGCTAGTCGTAAACCCAAAGTGGCACAAACTTACAGGGACATGCATCCATGACCCAACATCGAACATGTCGGTCATCAGCGAGTGAGTCCAGGCTGTAGCACTAGGCTAACAGGACTCCGGTGAACCGGGCTGTAGCGAGCTAACAGGACTCTGGTATTCATCGCGTGACATTTCCCCGAAGGGACAGACACAGGAACGAAGAAGGACACATGCCTGCCAGCCTAAGTGTTCCGGAGCAGTAGCAAGCTACCATGGCTCAGTGGAAGCACTAGGAGACATTTCCCGGTAAGAGAGGCTACTAAGGATAAACAACTAGATAGTCAGATCCCACACATACCAAGCATTTCAATAACATACACATAATATGCTCGATATGTGCAAATACAACATGGCATCACAACATGACTCTACAACTCAAGTATTTTATTCAATAGGCTCTGAGGAACAAGATATTACAAACATGGGTCTCTCGACCCAACATTCAGAGCATACAAGTCAAAACACAAGCAGAAGCTTAACATGTCTGAGTACAGACATCTACAAATGAAAAAGGCTGAGAAGCTTGACTATCTACCAGATCCTGCCGAGGGCACCAGATCGTAGCTGAGGTAACAAGCTAAACACAGAAGTCCACACGGAACTACTAGTGAGACGGAAGTCTCTGCAAAAACATAAAATAGGCAAACGTGAGTACAAATGTACCCAGCAAGACTTACATCAGAACTAACTACATATGCATCATTATCAACAAAGGGGTTGGTGGGGTTTAACTGCAGCAAGCCAGCTTTGACTCAGTGGCTATCCTGAACTACGTCTGCATACGAGTCCACATATTCACCATATCAATACACCACTATGGATCCGCTCCCGTCTCCCTACAAGAACGCCATCCATAGCACTCACGCTTATCTTGCGTATTTTAGAGTATCCACTTTCACTTGTCTATGAACTGTACAGGCAACCCAGAAGTCCTTTACCGCGGACACGGCTATTCGAATAGATAATGTTAACCCTGCAGGGGTGTACTTCTTCACACACGCTCTCACCACTTATCGCCGTTTACACAACATGTACTCGGCAACCTTCAAGCGGAAGCCCAGCGAGGGTGTCGGCCACGACCTGACTAACCACACAAGTCTCTCGTCCAGGTTTATCGCCTATTCGGGTTCCATCCGCAAGGAGATCCGGCCGGGGTGTCACTCACGGCCCCAAACGATGTGTGCAGGGTTCCCAAGTCCACCATCCGGGTGCCACTTGGTACACCGGGCCACTGTGCCTAGTCTGTCCCAAGCCCACCTGTACCGGGTGCCACTTGGTAGACTACTAACACTACCTACAAACACCAGAAACTAGTTGCAACTCCTGGACAGAGATGATGTTGATTAATAAGTTGAGAGGGGTCGAGTTACCGGAACCCAATGTGTGGTAGTAACTGTTCATGGATCACAAACACAGAACTGAGCTCCTGAGGACGGTTTCAATGAGACAACCCACCATGTACTCCTACGTGGCCTCTCACCGCTACCTTTACCAAATCATGTTCACACACTTAGCTCTCAACAATAGGACATGTTCACCACTTTCCAGTTCATTCCCGATGAATCAGACCTGACTCAACTCTAAGCAATAGCAGGCATGACAACAAGCATGAATGAGTAGGCACATCAGGGCTCAAACAACTCCTACTCATGCTAGTGGGTTTCATCTATTTACTGTGGCAATGACAGGTCATGCAGAGGAAAGGGGTTCAGCTACCGCAGCATGTAACAGTTGAAACAGTGTTGTCCTAATGCAGTAAAAGAGAGCAGGAGCGAGAGAGTGGGATTGTATCGGAATGAATAAGGCAGTTTTGCTTGCCTGGCACTTCTGAAGATAGTATAGTTCTTCATCGGTGTCATCGATCACATCGTCGGTACACGTCTACTGAGAGGGAACAAGCACCGACAAACAAAGAAGAAACACAATCAATGCAATGCAGCAATATGATGCATGAATATGACATGGCAAAATGAGTGTGTTTTGGCTAATGCAACTTAGAACAGATTAAATGAAGTTGGTTTGAACCAAGGGTTCAAATTCAAACTCCACATGTGGTTATTTTAATGCTATTCAATGATTTGTCCTAAACAGTAGCCATAAGTTGTTCTGAGATGCATGAAAATGCCGTAAACAAAATCTTTGGATTTTTTTGATAATTTTTCATATATAATTTATTTCATTTGGACTTACGGTTGAATTTCTATGAATCTTTGAAGTTAGCATTATTTTCTGAAATTTCCTGAATAAGAATAAATCCAGAAAATAATTAACTGCGTCAGCACTACATCACTGTGATGTCGGCAGGTCAATGGGGCGGTCCAGGTCAAACTGACCAGTGGGTCCCGCGTGTCAGTGTTATTAGACTAACTAATTTTTAGTTAGTCCTAATCCTAACTTAATTAGCAGGCGGGTCCCATTAGTCATGGACCCAGAGGGGTCAAACTGGGCCCACCCCGTGTCAACTTGGTCAGCAGGGTCAAACCCGCTGGCGACTTGACACCGGCGAGGCCAGTCGTGGCGGCGAGCCTTGGATTTGCGTCTCCGGCGACCAAACGGGCGGCCGAGGCCATCTACGGGGAGCTGGAGCTCACCCGCATCCATCTGTGCAAGCGGCAGGGGCTGAGGTGGCCCGAGCTCGCCGGAGGCAAGCTCACGGCGGTGGCCGGAGTTCGGGCCAGCACGGGCGCGGGGCTGCAGCTCGATTTAGAGCGAACGAAGAGCATGGGCAGAGGCTACGGGGCAACGGGAACTCGACCAGGTGCTCATACGCGGCGCTGGCACACCGTAATGACGACGGCGACATTCGCAGCGGCGGCAAGTTTCGGCGGAGGTGGGGAATGGAGCTAGAGTATGAGCGCGAGTAGGGAAGGAGGGGGGATTGGTCTGTGAGCTCACAGCGGTTGCAGCATGCGTCTCAGTGGGCTCGGGGAAGATCGGACGACGTCGGGGCATCGCCGGTGATCTCAGAGACCGGAGTTGAAGACGACGGTGGTGGCGGCGTTCCCGGGCACCCGGCGTTGCATGACTCAGTGGAGAGGACGAGGGAGTCTTCGCGGATCTCAGGGGCATGTCTAGGGCGTAGGGGATGTCGGTGGCTATGCGAGCGGTGGACGGCGGCGACGGGGCCACTTGGGAGCGAGAGGGAGAGAGAGCAGAGAAGGTGAGAAGCACGGGAGAGAGTGAGAGCGGTCCAGGGGGGTGCGTGGCATCCATGGAGGCGTCCAGGGCGTTGGGGACGCAGGCAGCCAGGCAGGAGGTGGCTCGGGCACGTGTGCGCGCGCGATGAGCACGCGCTCTGCCTACTGGCCCAGGGAGGAAGACAACAGGGCAGGTAGAGGTGGGCTGGGCCGGCACAGCGCCAGGCCAGATGGGCTGCACAGTAGGTAGGTCCAGGTAACTTCTCTCTCTCTCTTCTAATTTAGTTTCTGTTTTCTGTTTTTCTGCAATTGTTTGGGCTTTATTAAAAATACCAGAGCACTCCTAAAAATCTTGAAAGTAATTGTGGGCACCTTCTGAAATATATGCAACAACCCACATTTAGTTTCAGAATTATTTGAGCATTTAAATTATTTATAGCATTCAAATGCCCAAATTCAAATACTTTATGAGTTAATTCAAAATCCATAAATGGCCAAGAAATATGCTCATCATTTTTGGCAGAGGTTTTCACCTTTATCAAAAATCATGAACATTTCCAAAGGCATTTTGGGTTCATTGAAGATTATTTTAGGTTGAACCTATTTGATTGATCTGGTGCTAGGGTTTGAACAATCCCCATTTCAGGTCTAAGAGAAATTAAACATGATGCAACACATGACTAGCTAGCTCAGAGCATACCAGAACTAGGGATGTGACAACTCACCCCCAGTAAACAAGAATCTCGTTCCGAGATTCAAGACGTGAGGTAAGAAGACAAAGGGGACATAAACTAACACAATCTTCATGATCCAATTGCTCTTCTCGAAGATGTTGATTCAATGCATCTAATTGATCTTGACGTCTTTGCTTTCGAGATCTTTATCCAACATGATGACGATAGAAGAGACTCTACAGGAATCGATCTCCATGAAGATCGAGCGACTCATGACCAACTCGTGGAGTGAGACGTAATAACATCTCTCGAGTTGGGACACAAAACATACAATAAGTGGGATGGAAAGAGACAGATGACGAAGGTTCAAATTGGTAGGCAACACTTCGACGCTTATACAGATGGTGAGTATGGATCAAAGTGGCGAGGAGATAAGTTGCCATGATACCATAACGAGACATCTTAGAGGAGGTGACTCGTGGAAATATCCCCTTAAGTGGCAAAAAGAATTACCTTTGATTCGGAGATCATTGAAACTCTCTATACCAGCCTGAGGTAATTCCCATATGATCGTCTGATGGAGTTCGAAGGAGTAGCATACTCGAACTAGTATGGATGATGTGGATTACCTTGTTGAAAACAACACAAGGGATGATTTTAGTAACTGGGGAGAAGCTCGACAGTAGAGAGTGAGTCCATTGTTTAAAAAACTATAGCATAACCGAGGAAACTGAGAGCAATCCCAGTTAGTGCCAATGATAACACCTAGCGCTTGTGCGTGCTCTCAAGAACTTGAGCATTTCCATATTCATCAAGGTTTTACCAATGTCCGTGTCAAGGATCCTGGCAACACCACATACTACCATGATGAATAATGGTGGAGGATGCAGATGCAAAGGAAGATAACACCTTCTCAGATTTCACCTTAGCGAGGCCAAGGAAACAAAATCTGGATGATCGACTGAGAGACATTTAGCACTCCGCTTCTAATGTTCTCCTTGATGTTCTAGCTACCACGATCTTCTTAAAAGCATCGACATGGCCATCAAGTAAAGGTCGGACTTCGGGAGCACAAAATCCATAAGGATCAACTTCTAGAATAAGTCATGCAAGATCCTCATGGGAGGTGACCAAACGGCTTAATCAAGATACTACAACAATAGTGCTTCCAGCTAGGTGCGTCCACTTCACTGGAACCTATATCATAGTTCTTGGAAGAGGTTCCAACCATCATATCTGCTTGAGATTCAGATCTGGTTGGTAACAGAATATTTCAGACAACATGTCTGGAAAAGAAAGTTTGCAACACAAACCGACAAGATAATGTTGTGACATTATCGGGAAATGAACTACGGTAGTAAGCTCCAAAACATGAGCTGGTTCTGCTACACGCATGTGAATATGTTGTCCAGGACAAACATAACCACAGAATAGTCTTACAATAAAACACTTACAAGGTTGATCTACTAACAAGGTTGATCAAGTCTTGTTAACAAACTCATTCCGAATAACACGGAACCGGAGAAATTTCGAATAACACTAAGTTACCTCAATGGGGATATGGAAATCCCCAATAATAAGAATATCATACTTTTTCTTGACAGTAGGGAGAGGAAATTCAAAACCTCCAAAAATGATAGTTGGAACTTTTTCAATAGAATTGATACTATGAACTTGAGATTGTTTCCTCGGAAAGTGTACCGTATGCTCATTACCATTAACATGAAAAGTGACATTGCCTTTGTTGCAATCAATAACACCCCCTGCAGTATTAAGGAAAGGTCTACCAAGGATAATAGACATACTATCATCCTCGGGAATATCAAGAATGACAAAGTTCGTTAAGATAGTGACATTTGCAACCACACCAGGCACATCCTCACAAATATCGATAGGTATAGCAGTTGATTTATCGGCCATTTGCAAGGATATTTCAGTAGGTGTCAACTTATTCAATTCAAGTCTATGATATAAAGAGAGAGGCATAACACTAACACCGGCTCCAAGATCACATAAAGCAGTTCTAACATAATTTCTTTTAATAGAGCATGGTATAGTTGGTACACCCGGATCTCCAAGTTTCTTTGGTATTCCACCCTTAAAAGTGTAATTAGCAAGCATGGTGGAAATTTTAGCTTCCGGTATCTTTCTTTTATTTGTGATGATATCCTTCATATATTTAGCATAAGGATTTTCTTTAAGCATATCAGTTAAGTGCATACGTAAGAAAATAGGTCTAATCATTTTAGCAAAGCGCTCAAAATCCTCATCATCCTTTGACTTGGATGGTTTAGGAGGAAAGGGCATGGGTTTCTGAACCCATGGTTCTCATTCTTTACCGTGCTTCCTAGCAACAACATCTCTCTTATCATAACATTGATTCTTTGATGGTGGGTTATCAAGATCAATAGCAGGTTCAATCTCTACATCATTGTCTTTGCTAGGTTGAGCATCAACATGAACATTATCATTAACATTATCACTAGGTTCATGTTCATCACATGATTGTGTTTCAACATCAGAAATAGAAATATCATTTGGATTCTCAGGTGTGTCCACAGTAGGTTCACTAGAAGCATGCAACATTCTATCGTTTTTCTTCTTCTTCTTTTTAGAAGAACTAGGTGCCTCTAAATTATTTCTCTGAGAATATTGCTCGATTCTCTTAGGGTGGCCTTCAGGATACAAAGGTTCCTTAGTCATTCTACCAGTTCTAGTAGCCACTCTAACAGCAAAAGTCATTTTTATTATTTAATTCATCAAGAAAATCATTTTGAGCTTTGAGTACTTGCTCAGCTTGAGTAGCAACCATAGAAGCATATTTGCTAACGCGGTGAAGTTCATCTTTAACTCTAGTCAGATTATCACCTACACGTCCTATCTCGAAAGCATTATTCTTTAACTCTCTACCAACATAAGCATCAAAAATTTCTTGTCTAACCATAAAGTCATCAAATTCATCTAAGCATGGGCTATGAAATTTAGTAGAGGGTATTTCAACTTTATCATATCTATAGAGAGAATTTACCTTTACTACCTGTGTCGGGTTATCAAGACAATGTGGTTCTTCAGGCGGTAAATTAAGACCATGTATTTCTTCAATAGGTGGTAAATTCTTAACATCTTCAGCTTTAATACCTTTTTCTTTCATTGATTTCTTTGCCTCTTGCATACCTTCAGGATTGAGAAATAAAACAACTCTCTTCTTCGGAGTGGGTTTAGGAATAGGCTCAGGAGTTGGCTCAATTGGTTCAGGAATTACTTCAGGAACTGGCTCAGGAAGAATCCAATTATTTTCATTAGTCAACATATTATTCAACAATATTTCAGCTTCGTCGACTGTTCTTTCCCTGAAAACACAACCAGCACAACTATCCAAGTTGTCCTTGGAAGCATCGGTTAGTCCATTATAAAAGATATGAAGTATTTCATTTTTCTCAAGAGGATGATCAGGCAAAGCATTAAGTAACCGGAGAAGCCTCCCCCAAGATTGTGGGAGACTCTCTTCTTTGATTTGCACAAAATTATATATTTCCCGCAAGGCAGCTTGTTCCTTATGAGCAGGGAAATATTTAGCAGAGAAGTAATAAATCATATCCTGGGGACTACGCACACAACCAGGAGCAAGAGAATTATACCAAGTCTTAGCATCACCCTTTAATGAGAACGGAAATATCTTAAGGATATATAAATAGCAAGACTTCTCATCATGAGTAAATAGGGTGGCTATATCATTCAACTTGGTAAGATGTGCCACAACAGTTTCAGATTCAAGGCCATAAAAAGGATCAGATTCAACTAAAGTGATAATATCAGGATCAACAGAGAATTCATAATCCTTATCAGTAACACAGATAGGTGAAGTAGCAAAAGCAGGATCGGGTTTCATTCTAGCATTAAGAGACCACTGCTTCCATTTAGCTAATAATTTCTTGAGATCAGATCTGTCATTGCAAGCAAGAATTTCAATAGCAGCTTTTTCATTCATAACATAACCCTTAGGAACAACAGGCAAAACATAGTCATTGGGGGAACGTTCATCATCACTATCATCAATAGCATCTTCAATATTTTCATTCTCCCTAACTCTAGCAAGTTGTTCATCTAAAAATTCACCTATTGGCAAAGTAGTATCACGCACAGAAGTAGTTTCATCATGCATAGCAGAAGTGGCATCATCAATAACATGCGACAAATCAGAATTCATAGCAGTAGCAGGTTTAGGTGTCACAAGCTTACTCATAACAGAAGGAGAATCTAGTGCAGAGCTAGATGGCAGTTCCTTACCTCCCCTCGTAGTTGAGGGATAGATCTTGGTCTTAGCGTCTTTCAAGTTCTTCATAGTGATCACCAGATATAAATCCCAAGTGACTCGGAGAATAGAGCTATGCTCCCCCGCAACGGCGCCAGAAATTAGTCTTGATAACCCACAAGTGTAGGGGATCGCAACAGCTAGCTTTCGAGGGTGAAGTAGAACCCAAATTTATTGATTCGACACAAGGGGAGCCAAAGAATATTCTTGAGTATTAGCAGTTGAGTTGTCAATTCAACCACACTGGGATAACATAGTACCTGCAGCAAAGTATTTAGTAGCAAGAGTGGTATGATATCAATGGTAACGGTAGCAACAGAAAAGGTAAATGTTTTTGGGTTTTTTGTAGTAGTTGTAACAGTAGCAACGGGAAAGTAAATAAGCGGAGAACAATATGTGAAAAGCTCTTAGGCAATGAATTAGTGATGGATAATTATGCCGGATGCGATTCGTCATGCAATAGTTATAACATAGGGTGATATAGAACTAGCTTCAATTCATCAATGTAATGTAGGCATGTATTTCGTAAATAGTCATACGTGCTTATGGAAAAGAACTTGCATGAAATATTTTGTCCTACCCTCCCGTGGCAGTGGGGTCCTAGTGGAAACTAAGGGATATTAAGGCCTCCTTTTAATAGAGAACCGGACCAAAGCATTAACACATAGTGAATACATGAACTCCTCAAACTACGGTCATCACCGAGAAGTATCCCGATTATTGTCACTTCGGGGTTGTCGGATCATAACACATAATAGGTGACTATAGACTTGCAATATAGGATCAAGAACACACATATATTCATGAAAACATAATAGGTTCAGATCTGAAATCATGGCACTCGGGCCCTAGTGACAAGCATTAAGCATAGCAAAGTCATAGCAACATCAATCTCAGAACATAGTGGATACTAGGGATCAAACCCTGACAAAACTAACTTGATTACATGGTAAATCTCATCCAACCCATCACCGTCCAGCAAGCCTAGGATGGAATTACTCACGCACGGCGGTGAGCATCATGAAATTGGTGATGGAGGATGGTTGATGATGACGACGGCGACGAATCCCCCTCTCCGGAGCCCCGAACGGACTCTAGATCAGCCCTCCGGAGAGAGATTAGGGCTTGGCGGCGGCTCCGTGTCGTGAAACGCGATGAAACTTTCTCCTTGATTTTTTTTTCTCCCCGAGACGGTATATATGGAGTTGGAGTTGAGTTCGGAGGAGGTCTGGGGGGCCCACGAGATAGGAAGGCGCGCCCTAGGGGGGGGCCTCTCTTGTGGACAGCCCGTGGGTCCCCTGACCTTGATTCTTTCACCAAAAATTCTTATTAAATCTGAAAAGTGCCTCCGTGGATTTCCAGGACATTCCGAGAACTTTTCATTTCTACACATAAAACAACATCATGGTAGTTCTGCTGAAAACAGCGTCAGTCCGGGTTAGTTTCATTCAAATCATGCAAGTTAGAGTCCAAAACAAGGGCAAAAGTGTTTGGAAAAGTAGATATGTTGGAGACGTATCAGCGCTCCAGGGCAGGGCAACTGGAGTGGATGATGCTATGCAGTGAGGCCTCCGACAGATAAACCACCACAAGTGCAAGTTTTTTAGCAGTGGGAGTCGAAGCATTTGTACCTGATCATCTGGTAGATGGCACCGGGCGAAGGTGGCAGTGTGGAGAGAGGAGGAAAACCACGAGATGGACAACGGTGGTGTGGGCACGAATTGTTGGTGTGTTCGTGGTATGAAACTTTTGTGGTAATGGTACAACTCAAACTGCTGGAGTTTTCCGAATTCAGGGGATGTCAGCCAAGCGTCCACCTTGCCGGGTATGGACAGCAGGTAGCGTGTCGGGATGCAAAGGCATTGAATGGGGCCCTGCTGGTGAGAAGAGATGATGGCTTTAAGGAGATCAAATTCAGGAAGGACAGATATATGATGACAGTCGAGATTGAGGGGCGTAGTGCGCCATAGAGGGCGCCACCGAGTTGAGAGGACTTGTATGTGACAGCAATCCTTGGTGGGGAGAAGCGAGATGATCCCCTCAAGGATGACGTCCGGGAGATCCCTGATGCGGTCCACCAAAGATTCTACCGGTTCCTCAGATCCAGGTGGGGGGGGGGGCTCGCCACGTCTCCACGCGCTACCGGGTGCAGGATCTACAACTGGCGTCGCCGTTGGCAGGAGCCTCATCTTCTTGGCGCTGGGGCCAGCTGACTCCATTTTCCTTGTGGGCGTCGCACCGAGCTGATGGGTTTGAGCAGAGTAGCTAGAGATGAGCCTAGTGGCAGTGCGAGTGGGGAAGAAGGAGGGCTGGGGATTTCTGTAGGAGTGGAAGAAGAGGAGCAGGCGTTTTCTGTACGAGTGAGGAAGAAGGTGAGCGGGGGTTTTCTGGACGAGTGAGGAAGATTGGGGAGCGGGGGGGATTGGGGGGGGGAGACAGAAGCAGGAGAGCGAGTTGTTTATGTTTAGGGCATGTACAATGGTGGATAAGGTAGTCTTATCTTAAGTTTTGCATGTAAATTAGAGATGACAAAAAAACATGTGTACAATGGATCATCTCTTAGCCTTATCTTCAATAATTAGTTGTTCCTAAAAACATGGTGAGACAAATTGTGCTAAAAGATCATCTCTTGTCTTCTCTTAAATAAGAGAAGACAAGCCTTCTGTTATGATTTCTCTCTCTTCCACCTCGTCATTTATCCTACGTGGCACTCTTAAGATAGAACCATTGTACATGCCCTTATAAGGCCCGTTGCACTAACTACTCACTTTTTCCCAAGAACCGCTCTCTTCTTTTGCGTTGCTACATTGGAGTTGGCGCATGGACTTGGCTGACTGGCCATGCATGCAGGATGGATGTGTCCGCCGGCCACTACATGCGCCTGGTTTGTTACTAGGACTATTTAATAGGGTGGTTATGGAGTAAATTAAGGAGATTTATTTTCTCTGTGTGCATCCACCAAATTAGAGGATGCGGTACTGGATGCAGACACTCACATTAAACTAAGCTTCAGAAGATACGGTATGCATACTAACATTCAGAAGAACAAAAGTTCAGCATGTCTATGCATCTCAATGATTCACCATACTATAACCAATACAAAGCTGTGAGAAGGTGTGGAAATAACGAAAATCGGTCGATGCTTCTCTGAGCAAAGGGCCTCCCTGTGCACGCATTAATTTCCTGGGCATGCTTGTTTCTTCTCAATGTTGCAAGCACTTTGAGCATGTTGGCAACTCCACATCTAGCTAGCTGCCTCATCTTGCAATTGATGCTGACACATTTGCAGCAAACACATGAGGCAATAGAGATTCGGCTGCACTGCTTGTTTGCTCCTCCACACATGACAGGATCGTTCCGCACTGCATTCAGCAAGTCAACGTATGAATAAACTAATTTCATCTTGTGGTGATCAGTGTACCTAGTTACGAATGTAGGAATACCTTGAGCACCATGAGGTTAGCTGACACCAGGTAAATGCAGCCATATAAATTTTGTGTGGTGCTACCAAAATTGAGGTTTGTATCCCTTCCCGTTATGAGAATTCTTCTTGAAGTTGGTAGACTGTGACAGCTTGTTCTTTGCATCAAACTTGCCTTTCCCCTGAGATTTGTTCTTGTTGTTTTGGGGCTGGTTGGGCTGGAAGTTCTTCTCGTGTACCATGTGGGCACTAGAAGTGATGAATTATGGATGGGCTTAGGCCCATATAAGACAATAATCCCTAGTTAATCTCTAAGGCCCATGCATGTGTACGGCAAGTGGTGGGAAGTGTGGGAAGTTTAGTCCCATATTGCTACAGTAAGAAGAGTGAGACCTCTTTATAAGGGCTGCTCTACCACTTGCTATTGGGAGCTTGGGAATAGGAGATGTACACGCGTGCTCTGTTGAAAATATGCCCTAGAGGCAATAATAAAAGGATTATTATTATATTTCCTTGTTCATGATAATTGTCTTTATTCATGCTATAATTGTATTATCCGGAAATGGTAATACATGTGTGAATACATAGACTATAATATGTCCCTAGTAAGCCTCTAGTTGACTAGCTCGTTGATCAACAGATAGTCATGGTTTCCTGACTATGGACATTAGATGTCGTTGATAACGGGATCACATCATTAGGAGAATGATGTGATGGACAAGACCCAATCCTAAGCATAGCACAAGATCGTGTAGTTCGTTTTGCTAGAGCTTTTCCAATGTCAAGTATCTTTTCCTTAGACCATGAGATCGTGTAACTCCCGGATACCGTAGGAGTGCTTTGGGTGCACCAAACGTCACAACGTAACTGGGTGACTATAAAGGTGCACTACAGGTATCTCTGAAAGTGTCTGTTGGGTTGACACAGATCGAGACTGGGATTTGTCACTCCGTATGACGGAGAGGTATCTCTGGGCCCACTCAGTAATGCATCATCATAATGAACTCAAAGTGACCAAGTGTTTGGTCACGGGATCATGCATTACGGTACGAGTAAAGTGACTTGCCGGTAACGAGATTGAACAAGGTATTGGGATACCGGCGATCGAATCTCGGGCAAGTAACGTACCGATTGACAAATGGAATTGTATACGGGGTTGCTTAAATCCTCGACATCGTGGTTCATCTGATGAGATCATCGAGGAGCATGTGGGAGCCAACATGGGTATCCAGATCCCGCTGTTGGTTATTGACCGGAGAGCCGTCTCGGTCATGTCTGCATGTCTCCCGAACCCGTAGGGTCTACACACTTAAGGTTCGGTGACGCTAGGGTTGTATGAATATGAGTATGCAGTAAACCGAAAGTTGTTCGGGGTCCCGGATGAGAACCCGGACGTCACGAGGAGTTCCGGAATGGTCCAGAGGTAAAGAATTATATATGGGAATTCGAGTTTCGGCCATCAGGAAAGTTTCGGGGTCCACCGGTATTGTACCGGGACCACCGGAAGGGTCCCGGGGGTCCACCGGGTGGGGCCACCTATCCCGGAGGGCCCCATGGGCTGAAGTGGGAGGGGAACCAGCCCCTGGTGGGCTGGTGCGCCCCGCCCCCTGGGCCTCCCTCTGCGCCTATGGTTGGGAACCCCAGGGGAGGGGGCGCCTCCACTTGCCTTGGGGGGCACTCCACCCCCCTTGGCCGCCCCCCCTAGAGATCCCATCTCTAGGACCGGCGTCCCCTGGGGGGCCCTATATAAAGAGGGGGGAGGGAGGGCAGCCGCACCTGAAGTCTTGGCGCCTCCCTCTCTCCTTGCTACACCTCCTCCTCCCGTAGTCGCTTGGCGAAGCCCTGCCGGAACTCTGCTGCATCCACCACCACGCCGTCGTGCTGCTGGATCTTCATCAACCTCTCCTTCCCCCTTGTTGGATCAAGAAGGAGGAGACGTCATCCGCTCCGTACGTGTGTTGAACGCGGAGGTGTTGTCCGTTCGGCACTTGGTCATCGGTGATTTGGATCACGACAAGTACGACTCCCTCAACCCCGTTCTCTTGAACGCTTCCGCTCGCGATCTACAAAGGTATGTAGAGGCACTACTATCACTCGTTGCTAGATGAACTCATAGATGGATCTTGGTGAAACCGTAGGAAATTTTTTATTTTCTGCAATGTTCCACAACAGTGGCATCATGAGCTAGGTCTATGTGTAGTTCTCTATTGCACGTGTAGAACACAAATCCGTTGTGGGCGTAGATCTTGTCAACTTGCTTGCCGCTACTAGTCTTACTTTGCTTCAGCGGTATTGTGGGATGAAGCGGCCCGGACCGACCTTACACGTACGCTTACGTTAGACAGGTTCCACCGACTGACATGCACTAGTTGCATAAGGTGGCTAGCGGGTGTCTGTCTCTCCCACTTTAGTTGGAGCGGATTCGATGAAAAGGGTCCTTATGAAGGGTAAATAGAAGTTGACAAAAAAATCACGTTGTGGTTATTCGTAGGTAAGAAAACGTTCTTGCTAGAACCCAATTGCAGTCACGTAAAAGATGCAACAACAATTAGAGGACGTCTAACTTGTTTTTGCAGCAATTGCCTTGTGATGTGATATGGCCAAAAGTTGTGATGAATGATGAATGATATATTGTGATGTATGAGATCATGTTCTTGTAATAGGAATCACGACTTGCATGTCGATGAGTATGACAACCGGCAGGAGCCATAGGAGTTGTCTTAATTATTGTATGAGCTGCGTGTCAATGATTTAACGCCATGTAATTACTTTACTTTATTGCTAAACTGTTAGCCATAGTAGTAGAATTAATAGTTGGCGAGCAACTTCATGGAGACACGATGATGGAGATCATGATGATGGAGATCATGGTGTCATGCCGGTGATGAAGATGATCATGGAGCCCCGAAGATAGAGATCAAAGGAGCTATATGATATTGGCCATATCATGTCACTACTATATAATTGCATGTGATGTTTATTATGTTTATGCATCTTGTTTACTTAGGACGACGGTAGTAAATAAGATGATCCCTTATAACAATTTCAAGAAAGTGTTCTCCCCTAATTGTGCGTCGTTGCTAAAGTTCGTCGTTTCGAAGCACCACGTGATGATCGGGTGTGATAGATTCTTACGTTCACATACAACGGGTGTAAGACAATTTTACACATGCAAAAACACTTAGGGTTAACTTGACGAGCCTAGCATGTACAGACATGGCCTCGGAACACAGAGACCGAAAGGTTGCACATGAGTCGTATGGAAGATACAATCGACATGGAGATGTTCACCGATAATGACTAGTCCGTCTCACATGATGATCGGACACGACCTAGTCGACTCGGATCGTGTAACACTTAGATGACTAGAGGGATGTCTAATCTGAGTGGGAGTTCATTAAATAATTTGATTAGATGAACTTAATTATCATGAACTTAGTCTAAAATCTTTGCAAAATATGTCTTGTAGATCAAATGGCCAACGCTCATGTCAACATGAACTTCAATGCGTTCCTAGAGAAAACCAAGCTGAAAGATGATGGCAGCAACTATACGGACTGGGTCTGGAACCTGAGGATCATCCTCATAGCTGCCAAGAAAGCATATGTCCTAGAAGGACCTCTAGGTGAAGCACCCATCCCAGAGAACCAAGACGTTATGAACGCTTGGCAGTCACGTGCTGATGATTACTCCCTCATTCAGTGCGGCATGCTTTACAGCTTAGAACCGGGGCTCCAAAAGCGTTTTGAGCAACACGGAGCATATGAGATGTTCGAGGAGCTGAAAATGGTTTTCCAAGCTCATGCCCGGGTTGAGAGATATGAAGTCTCCGACAAGTTCTATAGTTGTAAGATGGAGGAAAATAGTTCTGTCAGTGAGCACATACTCAAAATGTCTAGGTTGCACAACCGCCTGTACCAGTTGGACATTAACCTCCCGGACAAGGCGGTCATTGACAGAATCCTTCAGTCACTCCCACCGAGCTACAAGAGCATTGTGATGAACTACAATATGCAGGGGATGGTGAAAACTATTCCTGAAGTGTTTTCAATGCTGAAGTCAGCAGAGGTATAAATCAAGAAGGAACATCAAGTGTTGATGGTCAATAAAACCACTAAGTTCAAGAAGGGCAAGGGTAAGAAGAACTTCAAGAAGGACAGCAAGGATGTTGCCGCACCCGGTAAGCCAGTTGCCGGGAAGAAGTCAAAGAATGGACCCAAGCCTAAGACTGAGTGCTTTTATTGCAAAGGGAAGGGTCACTGGAAGCGGAACTGTCCCAAATACTTAGTGGACAAGAAGGCCGGCAACACTAAAGGTATATGTGATATACATGTAATTGATGTGTACCTTACCAGTAATCAAAGTAACTCCTGGGTATTTGATACCGGTGCCATTGCTCATATTTGTAACTCACAGCAGGAGCTGCAAATAAGCGGAGACTGGCGAAGGACGAGGTGACGATGCGCGTCGGGAATGGTTCCAAGGTCGATGTGATCGCCGTCGGCACGCTACCTCTACATTTACCTACGGGATTAGTTTTAAACCTCAATAATTGTTATTTAGTGCCAAGTTTGAGCATGAACATTGTATCTGGATCTCGTTTAATACGAGATGGCTACTCATTTAATTCCGAGAATAATGGTTGTTCTATCTATATGAGAGATATGTTTTATGGTCATGCCCCGATGGTCAATGGTTTATTCTTAATGAATCTCGAACGTAATGTTACACATATTCATAGTGTGAATACCAAAAGACGTAAAGTTGATAACGATAGTCCCACATACTTGTGGCACTGCCGCCTTGGTCACATTGGTGTCAAGCGCATGAAGAAGCTCCATGCGGATGGACTTTTAGAGTCTATCGATTATGAATCATTTGACACATGCGAACCATGCCTCATCGGCAAAATGACCAAGACTCCGTTCTCTGGAACAATGGAGCGAGCAACCAACTTATTGGAAATCATACATACCGATGTGTGCGGTCCAATGAGCGTTGAGGCTCGCGGAGGATATCGTTATGTTCTCACTCTCACTGATGACTTGAGCAGATATGGGTATGTCTACTTGATGAAACACAAGTCTGAGACCTTTGAAAAGTTCAACGAATTTCAGAATGAAGTAGAGAATCAACGTGACCAAAAAATAAAGTTCTTACGATCAGATCGTGGAGGAGAATATTTAAGTCATGAATTTGGTACACACTTAAGAAAATGTGGAATCATCTCACAACTCAGGCCGCCTGGAACACCTCAGCGTAACGGTGTGTCCGAACGTCGTAATTGCACTCTATTGGATATGGTGTGATCTATGATGTCTCTTACTGATTTACCGCTATCATTTTGGGGATACACTCTAGAGACAGCTACATTCACTTTAAATAGGGCTCCGTCTAAATCCGTTGAGACGACACCGTATGAATTATGGTTTGGGAAGAAACCTAAGCTGTCGTTTCTAAAAGTTTTGGGATGCGATGCTTATGTCAAGAAACTTCAACCTGAAAAGCTCGAACCCAAGTCGGAAAAATGCGTCTTCATAGGATACCCTAAGGAATCCATTGGGTATACCTTCTACTTAAGATCCGAGGGCAAGATCTTTGTTGCCAAGAACGGATCCTTTCTGGAAAAAGAGTTTCTCTTGAAAGAAGTAAGTGGGAGGAAAGTAGAACTCGATGAAGTACTACCTCTTGAACCGGAAAGTAGTGTAGCTCAGGAAAATGTTCCTGTGGTGCCTACACCGACTGGAGAGGAAATTAATGATGATGATCAAGGTACTTCGAATCAAGTTGCTACTGAAGTTCGTAGGTCCACAAGGACACGTTCCACACCAGAGTGGTATGGCAACCCTGTCCTGGAAATAATGTTGTTAGACAATGGTGAACCTTCGAACTATGAAGAAGCGATGGCGGGCCCAGATTCCAACAAATGGCTTGAAGCCATGCAATCCGAGATAGAATCCATGTATGAAAACAAAGTATGGACTTTGACAGACTTGCCCGATGATCAGCGAGCAATAGAAAACAAATGGATCTTTAAGAAGAAGACGGACGCGAATGGTAATGTTGCCATCTATAAAGCTCGACTTGTCGCTAAGGGTTATCGGCAAGTTCAAGGGGTTGACTATGATGAGACTTTCTCTTCCGTAGCGAAGCTTAAGTCCGTTCGAATCATGTTAGCAATTGCCGCATACTATGATTATGAGATATGGCAGATGGACGTCAAAATGGCATTCCTTAACGGCTATCTTAAGGAAGAACTGTATATGATGCAGCCGGAGGGTTTTGTCGATCCTAAGAATGCTAACAAGGTATGCATGCTCCAGCGATCCATTTATGGGCTGGTGCAAGCATCTCGGAGTTGGAACATTCGCTTTGATGAAATGATCAAAGCGTTTGGGTTTATGCAGACTTATGGAGAAGCCTGCGTTTACAAGAAAGTGAGTGGGAGCTCTATAGCATTTCTCATATTATATGTAGATGACATACTTTTGATGGGAAATAATATAGAACTTTTGGACAGCATTAAGGCCTACTTGAATAAGTGTTTTTCAATGAAGGACCTTGGAGAAGCTTCTTACATATTAGGCATCAAGATCTATAGGGATAGATCGAGACATCTCATAGGTCTTTCACAAAGCACATACCTTGATAAGATTTTGAAGAAGTTCAAAATGGATCAGTCCAAGAAAGGGTTCTTGCCTGTACTGCAAGTTGTCAGATTGAGCTCGGCTCAATGCCCAACCACGGCAAAAGATAAAGAAGATATGAGTGTCATCCCCTATGCCTCAGCCATAGGATCTATTATGTATGCCACGCTGTGTACCAGACCTGATGTAAACCTTGCCGTAAGTTTGCTAGGAAGGTACCAAAGTAATCCCGGCAAGGAACACTGGACAGCGGTCAAGAATATCCTGAAGTACCTGAAAAGTACAAAGGACATGTTTCTCGTTTATGGAGGTGACGAAGAGCTCGTCGTAAAGGGTTACGTTGACGCTAGCTTCGATACAGATGTGGATGACTCTAAGTCACAAACCGGATACGTGTATATGTTGAATGGTGGAGTAGTAAGCTGGTGCAGCTGCAAGCAGAGCGTCGTGGCGGAATCTACGTGTGAAGCGGAGTACATGGCAGCCTCGGAGGCAGCGCATGAAGCAATTTGGGTGAAGGAATTTATCACCGACCTAGGAGTCATACCCAATGCGTCGGGGCCGATCAAACTCTTCTGTGACAACACTGGAGCTATTGGCCTTGCCAAGGAGCCCAGGTTTCACAAGAAGACCAGGCACATCAAGCATCGTTTCAACTCCATCCGTGAAAATGTTCAAGATGGAGACATAGATATTTGCAAAGTACATACGGATCTGAATGTCGCAGATCCGTTGACTAAACCTCTTTCGCGAGCAAAACATGATCAACACCAAAACACTATGGGTGTTCGATTCATCACAATGTAACTAGATTATTGACTCTAGTGCAAGTGGGAGACTATTGGAAATATGCCCTAGAGGCAATAATAAAAGGATTATTATTATATTTCCTTGTTCATGATAATTGTCTTTATTCATGCTATAATTGTATTATTCGGAAATCGTAATACACGTGTGAATACATAGACTATAATATGTCCCTAGTAAGCCTCTAGTTGACTAGCTCGTTGATCAACAGATAGTCATGGTTTCCTGACTATGGACATTATATGTCGTTGATAACAGGATCACATCGTTAGGAGAATGATGTGATGGATAAGACCCAATCCTAAGCATAGCACAAGATGGTGTAGTTCGTTTTGCTAGAGCTTTTCCAATGTCAAGTGTCTTTTCCTTAGACCATGAGATCGTGTAACTCCCGGATACCGTAGGAGTGCTTTGGGTGCACCAAACGTCACAACGTAACTTGGTGATTATAAAGGTGCACTACAGGTATCTCCAAAAGTGTCTGTTGGGTTGGCACGGATCGAGACTGGGATTTGTCACTCCGTATGACGGAGAGGTATCTCTGGGCCCACTCAGTAATGCATCATCATAAAGAGCTCAAAGTGACCAAGTGTTTGGTCACGGGATCATGCATTACGGTACGAGTAAAGTGACTTGCCGGTAACGAGATTGAACAAGGTATTGGGATACCGGCGATCGAATCTCGGGCAAGTAACGTACTGATTGACAAAGGGAATTGTATATGGGGTTGCTGAAATCCTCGACATCGTGGTTCATCCGATGAGATCATCGAGGAGCATGTGGGAGCCAACATGGGTATCCAGATCCCGCTGTTGGTTATTGACCGGAGAGCCATCTCGGTCATGTCTGCGTGTCTCCCGAACCCGTAGGGTCTACACACTTAAGGTTCGGTGATGCTAGGGTTGTATGAATATGAGTATGTGGTAAATTGAAAGTTGTTCGGGGTCTTGGATGAGATCCCGGATGTCACGAGGAGTTCCGGAATGGTCCGGAGGTAAAGAATTATATATGGGAAGTCGAGTTTCGGCCATCGGGAAAGTTTCGGGGTCCACTGGTATTGTATCGAGACCACCGGAAGGGTCCCAGGGGTCCACCGAGTGGGGCCACCTATCCCGGAGGGCCCCATGGGCTGAAGTGGGAGGGGAACCAGCCCCTGGTGGGCTGGTGCGCCCCCCCTGGGCCCCCCTCTGCGCCTAGGGTTGGGAACCCTAGGGGAGGGGGCGCCTCCACTTGCCTTGGGGGGCACTCCACCCCTCTTGCCCCCCCTAGAGATCCCATCTCTATATAAAGAGGGGGGAGGGAGGGCAGCCGCACCTGAAGTCTTGGGGCCTCCCTCTCCCCTTGCTACACCTCCTCCTCCCATAGTCGCTTGGCGAAGCCCTGCCGGAACTCTGCTACATCCACCACCACGCCGTCGTGCTGCTGGATCTTCATCAACCTCTCCTTCCCCCTTGCTGGATCAAGAAGGAGGAGACGTCATCCGCTCCGTACGTGTGTTGAACGCGGAGGTGCTGTCCGTTTGGTACTTGGTCATCGGTGATTTGGATCACGACAAGTACGACTCCCTCAACCCCGTTCTCTTGAACGCTTCCGCTCGCGATCTACAAAGGTATGTAGAGGCACTACTATCACTCGTTGCTAGATGAACTCATAGATGGATCTTGGTGAAACCGTAGGAAAATCTTTATTTTCTGCAACGTTCCACAACACGCTCCTCCTCCACCGCCGCCCGCCTCGCCTCGCCTCGTCACGACACGCGCGCGCGCCGCGGGTTGCGGGAATGAGCCAAGCCGAAGCTTATTTTTTGCTGCTCATGAATGGTTAATTAATTGTTAATTAATTAAGGAGTCGCTTACGGAAGCTCCACTGTCCGAGACATTGGACCGTGGGCTGTTTGCGGACTCGGTCATGGGCCTGGCCCAGGCCCATCTACCCGACGACCTATATAAGAAGGTACTAGCCAGTGGAGTGAACCCTAACTCAGTTCACTCACTCCCTCTCGTACAACCCTAGCCGTCATCTACTGTTCCTCTCTCTGTGCTGCTTCCGGCGATCCCATCCCGACGACCGCGTGCACGGTTGGTTAGGAGAGCAGGTGCCTCTGGAACCCTGTCGTTCGAGATCCTGCCCGGGAGAACGACAATAAGGTTTTTGGGGAGCGTCACGACGCGACTGCTCCCGATCCATCCCCGTATCCGTCCGCCTCTGCTTCCACTACTTTCTATGCATCAACCCCATGGCTGACGCCGCCGCCGCCAAGAAGAAGGCCTCAGCCGATGCCGAGGCTGCCGCTGCCACCGCCGCGTTGGCCTGGCCAACCGAAGGGTATGACTCGTTCATCCCCTATTTGCTCGTTCATGTGCTAGCCGTATATATGCTATTCATAGATGTTTCGGTTCTATGTATTGTACGTGCTCACATGCTTAGGTGTCGGTATGAGATGCATACCGTATTTGCCATGATTATTGTTTACTTGTGGATTAGATTAGTCGGAAAAGTGCTAATATTTCCAACAATCCAAAAACCTTATTTTAGGCACTTTTCGACTCATGGCTTCGCAGCTACTCTGAAACTGGAAAATTTTACTGGAACGCATTTTAAGCGTTGGCAGATGACGACTACCTTGTGGCTCACAACAATGAACGTGTTCTAGGTTGGTGGTGTGTATCCCACGGTAATGATTGCTCCTGAACAGGAAAACGTGTTTAGGGAGGTGTCGATGTCAAAACCGGCGGATCTCGGGTAGGGGGTCCCGAACTGTGCGTCTAAGACTAATGGTAACAAGAGGCAGGGGACACGATGTTTACCCAGGTTCGGTCCCTCTCGATGGAGGTAAAACCCTACTTCCTGCTTGATTGATCTTGATGATATGAGTATTACAAGAGTTGATCTACCACGAGATCAAAGAGGCTAAACCCTAGAAGCTAGCCTATGGTATGATTGTTGTTGTGTCCTACAGACTAAACCCTCCAGTTTATATAGACACCGGAGGGGGCTATGGTTACACAGAGTCAGTTTATAGAGGAGGAGATCTACATCCGAATCGCCAAGCTTGCCTTCCACGCCAAGGAGAGTCCCATCCGGACACGGGACGAAGTCTTGAGTCTTGTATCTTCACAGTCCAAGAGTCCGGCCACAGTATATGGGCCGGCTGTCCAGATACCCCTTATCCAGGACTCCCTGAGTAGCCCCTGAACCAGGCTTCAATGACGACGAGTCCAGCGCGTAGATTGTCTTCAGCATTGTGAGGCGGGTACCACCTCCGAATACTCCAAAATTAATTCCGAACACAAGGACCGTGTCCGGCTCTGCAAGATAAATTCCATATATCACCGTAGAGAGAAGAATAATCCACGAATCTGATCTGCTGACAGTTCCTCATTGTGTGACATCACGCCATGGCTCGGTAACTTATTCGAACCGTTTTTACCACCTGCTTCCATACGTATCGTGAAGCGGTTTCTTTAGCACGTCTTGTCAAAGCAGAGATCGTGTCCCCTTAATGCGGGATCCTCTTCAATACGGGTGTGGGTAGCCCAACCGTACCATCTATTACGGTAAGTGGGGAACGAGCAGGCTCCGTTAGGCAAGCGGGGAGGCGTAAAGTTTCATCGCCTCGATAAAAGGGGAAAAAGCCTCCTCCCTTCTACCCGCGCCTCCTTCTACTTCCGCTCACCCCTTTCCTTCCGCCCGAGCCCTAGCGCCCAAGCATTCACTCTCCCCACCAAGAAAGGTCCTCCAAAAATGTCCGGATCCGGAGCAGGAGGCAAGTGGATGGCCTCCTCCGTCCAGGAGAATGATATTAAAAAACTGCGGGTGGACGGATATTTGGCCAAGAAAATCGGCCACCGTCTTCCAACGGCGGGAAAAATCGTCCCTACTCCAGAGCCCCATGAGAGAGTCATTTTCCTCCCCCATTTCGTTCGCGGGCTCGGGTTCCCCCTCCACCCTTTTGTTCGCGGCATCATGTATTACTACGGGATTGATTTTCACGATCTATCCCCCAATTCCTTCCTCAACATCTTGACATTTATCGTCGTGTGCGAGGTCTTTCTTCGCGTCTCGCCGCACTTCGGGCTATGGCTCAAGATCTTCAACGTGAAGCCCAAAGTGGTGAATGGCGAACATGCCGAGTGTGGAGGTGCCATGGTGAGCAGGATGCCCAAGGATGTATGGCCGACGGGTACTTTCAATGACTCCGTCAAGGAGTGGCAGCGACCGTGGTTCTATATCACCGAGCCGCACGGCAAAAAGTGGGCCGCTGCTCCTGAGTTTCGATCTGGAGCCCCTTTGCGACTCACATCCTGGCCCAAGAAGGGCATGAACTGGTCGTCGTCCGACGAACTGTTAGTGATCCAGGAGCGCGTCAAAGGTATGGAGAATAAGGCCGTCAGGCTTGTTGATGTGGTCCAGGTGATGCTGGTCCGCCTGGTCCTTCCTTGTCAGCACAGAGGCTGTGACTTGTGGGAGTACGATCCGGCTGAGCACCGGACCCTGCGGGAGCTTTTCGGCTCCTCGCACAAGGACATCTGGAAGGTGCTCTTTAAGTCCGGCAAACCATGGCCGGACTCAGCCGCAAACCGTGGGCACCAATTGTCCCATCCTGCCAGCCCGGTAAGTCACCATCATATCTTGGCTATTCGCATGTTTCTTTGATATGTCCCGGAGGAGATGTTTTTTTAACGTGTCTTTCCACAATTGCCTTCTGGAATGGACGAAGGTGGCGGAGCGGATTCATTGTCCGGCCCCGCTGTCGGAAGAACCGGTGGGACCTCTTCTGATGAAGATGCTGGTCGCAGCGCCTTAAAAGGCGCCGAAGAAGGAGGCCACAAAAAGGCCAAGGAGACTAGGAGCACTCTCCGTCGTCGTGGCACTTCAGACACGAATTCCAAGGACTCAAGTGACCCTCCCTCCTTTGGAGAGAACGAGGAGGAGGAAGAGGACAAAGAGGAAGAGGATGAGGAAGAAGAAGATCCTGAGTCCCCTACGAGGGGGAGGAAGAAAAGGGCTGCCTCCTCATCCTTAGAGGCAGATTCGCCTAAGAGGGGGAGAACATCCGTCCATCGAGGCATCCATCATGGCTACCGATAGCAGCCCGGAGGAGGAACCCAGGGCCCAGCCCCTGGTACAATCGTGAGTGCATGAAATCCAAACATATTCATTCATCCATAATATACTAGAATGTAGTATTTTGATTCGCTCCGTGCTTTTTACAGTCCAGCGAGGTCTTCGGCCCAACAGGCCTCATTAGAGGACTCGTTGGGTTCTGATGCCCTGGAGAGTGAAACACCTCCTAGGGGCCCTTCCCAAGAGCATGGCTGTGACACCGAGGTGTCATCCAAAAGGGACCTCAGCCGAGGGGGGGCGTACCTCGGAGGCCGGACATGCGGGAGCGGCGGTTCCCAAGAATGTCGATGGTGGGGGCCATCGTGAATCCGGCCCGCAGTCGGACACAGTCCTGGAGGCCCTTAAGGCTCCGGGATCAGGCAGGCAGCCCCTCTTAACTGGAGGGTGCGATCCTTCTCTGCCTGCAGCCTTCGTCCAACCGAAGGTGTCCGGCGGCCTATCGACAGCGCTAGAAAGTGCGTCCATTATTGATGAACACCGTGCTCTTATGGGCGTGGTGATAGAAAAGATTCAGGCCGCCGAGAGCGGACTGAACGAATCCTGCGTCAGCCTTATAAAAGGCTTGGAGGTATGTATGGAAGACTATCATAGTATAGATAGTAGCCCCTGATACACTGCCCGGAGAGGACAGGAACCGGACAGAGGATCAACTTCCCGTCCGCAGGAGACCTAGCTAATGACGTATATTTTTTATGAATCAGATGTCTGCGGCAACTGACTCTTCTCATGCTGTGGAAGTGTCCGGACTCAAGCAAAGTCTGGTGCAGGCCGAAGAGGAACTCGGCCGAGTGAAGAAGCAGCTGGAGGACCAACAAGGTATGTTCTGAAACTGTTAGTAAGTTTTGGCACAAGTATGTAGTTGTGACTATCTTAGAGTATATATATTGCGCACTCCAGGGGCCAATGCCGAAATTGAGGCGCTCAAGAAGGCTGTTGCCTTGGCCTAAAAGAAAGCGGACGCTGAGCAGGCTCTCCGTGATAAACACGAGGCGAGGGTCATGGAAGCTGAACGAGAGCTTCAGGAGGCCATGGGGAGAAGCAAAAGTTTGGAGTAGAGTCTATCATTGAAAGAATCCAAACTCGCCCAAGCTGTCCGGACCGCGAATGAGGTTAGGGAAGAAGCCCAGACGGCGCTGAAGAATATTCAGGAGGCACGGAAGATTGCAGCCGATAGGGTTTTATATTTTTGTTCAAAGCGCCTTACGCTTTCGCAGGGAAGATTCATGGTGACCCACTGAATCCTAACTTTTTCAGGGGCATTTGCGGATTTACCGTGCAGCATATCTGATGCTGCCCTATTCTTCCGAGCCGAGAAGAAGGAAACTATGGAAAGGTTCTTCCGGTCGCAGTATTTAGCGCCGAATTATCCGGTGCCATTTGTCGACCATCTCAAACAGTTGATCGAACTGCATCAGGCGGCCGAACTATCCATGAAGGATTTGGTTATCCGGCTGTGGCCCGCTGAACCCATACCGAGCAGTTTCTTTGGGCTCGTGAAGCGGATTGTGAGGGCTTGCCCTCGGCTGGACGTCATCAAGCGGTCAGTTTGCATAGAAGGGGCGCGAATGGCCTTTGCCTGTGCGGAAGTGCACTAGGGGAAGCTTGATGCTGAGAAGCTGATGATTGAGGGTCCGCCGGAAGGGAAGGAGCACCGCAAGCCCGAACTATATTATGATGGTGTCCTGAAAGGCGCTCGCCTCGTGGCCGAGGAATGTACAAAAGACATTATTTTTTCCTAAAAGCAGATGTGCTATCCTTTTTAAGGCGAAACAGAGTCACTTATATGTGGGCGTCTGCAATGTGTAAATTCTATTCCTGTGCGGCCGTTTTGATATGTTAGTCTTGAGAGTTGGCTAGTCGTCGGCTTCTGCCCCCACGTAGGAACTACGGGGGTGTTCGGGATAAACCTGAATACTCTTTATCCCATTCTTGGGTCCATGAAGGAGGTGTTCAGCACAACAAACCAGGCAATCGGACTATAGGGCTTTATTACTCTCACTTAGCCATAGGAATTTGAGTATGGGAGGCGCAGCCCCTGGTGTTCGGAAGACCGCACGGGGGCTCTAATAGCGCCTGATCGGTGGACCGATCCTTCGCACGCTGCATTTTATTATGACATTTATGCGGAATAAATCGTTAAAGATTTGGCAACCTCTCGAATAGCTGACCAGCTCTCGCCTTATCATGACAGTCGGTTTTCGTCTTTCTCTACTGAGGTGTTCGGCCGGCAGAACTGGGACACAATCGCAGTAGTTCTCCCAGCGCTACCTTAGCCGATATTGCGGTACGTAAGGTACCAAAACATGGGAGCCGGGCAAACCCAACCAATGACCCAAGACATGATTCGGAGCTGATGCATACAATGCTATAAGTTCGGGGTGCCAAACGACCGAGAAGGTGTTCGGACTTTAGTCGTCGTAGTACGGGTGCAAGGAAGCCCCTGACGTTCAAAGGCATAACTTGATGTTCAGATGTCGTTGTGACAAAATGTCGTTGAGAAAGAGTAGATAAGCGTCAAATGACTCTACATGCTGTATTTAAGTAACACGTCTATGCATATGAGTATGGTGCATGTTATAAAAGAGAGGCAAGACGGCAGAACCTGTTAGGGTTGGACGGTAGTTGGCTGTGTGCGAGTCCGAAGGAATATCCGGATTGTATTCAGGTGGGGTGGAGATCCCCCCTGTGTGCATCCGAGCTGCTTCCAAGTCGCCGGTCCACTTGTGTGCGAGGGCAAACCTGCGAATAATGCTTAAAAGGCGTGTGTGAGTAGTGGCTGAGCCGTGGATGTGATCCGTCTGGCTTACGCTGAAGGATTTGTATGAGCTATGGTTAGGTTGGGGTATCATGAAGTAGTTTGGACTCCTTCGTTGGTGCCCGGGAGTTCGGCTGTCGAATCTAAGTTCAATTGAAAAAACCATGGCTCGCTGCTTCAGTGATAAGGTAGCCGAATACTCTTCGGCGCTGAGGCGAAGCTCGGTCTTGACCGCATTTGTGATTTCATCATGTGGGTCTTGGGTGGTAATGCGTCGAGTCGCAGTGTATCCTGGCTGTGCTGAGTGGCTACTGCTTAAAGGCGTTAGACCGAAAGTTGGTATGACATTTTCGGCTATCCGAAGACCAGCTCCAGGGTGGCGGGGCCTAGATGGCCGTCACGCCTCTTTATGATACTCTGAAATGAGTTATTTGGTGAGTCTAATCCTCGAGTCAGCGGTCCCTAGACTTGATAATTTAGGCTTCTTCATGCTCCTTTCGGCGCATGCCTGCCGACTTGTGTAAAGACCCAACATTCTCTATTGGTATGATTGGTAGCTACTCCTGGGGTGCCATGAATTTGACATGGGCGGTCAAGTATGTGGTTCAAGCTGGAGGGGCCCGATTTAAGATGTGGAAGTCTCTTCTCCCGCTCAACGGGTTGAGGATTGCGGGCTCCTGTGTTGATCGCCGTTCCCTGGGTGCCATTGATTGCCTTGGGACGCTTATATTTGTTGCACCAAGGTTTGTAGACTCTATTTCTGTCCGCTGATGCACCCAGGGTGCTTCCCGTGTTGCTGTTTGGTATAAAATGCCGGTCTTGTGCGCAGCCCCTTGTCGCGGTGTGCTGTCGGCGGGGTGTAGGCCCGCGTTTACTTTTTGGTGCCTCCTCCTTGAATTGAGGTAGCAGACTGCGTTTTGGGTAGTATTTTGTTCGGTGCTTGAGTCCGTATTCTTCGGCTACCCGAGCCTTAGTCCGATTGTCTGTGAGCAGATCTTGGTCAGCTTGAAGATGCTGTTGCTTCTTTTTCAGGCTTCGTGCAGTGGCTATAAGCCTGCGCTTGAAGCGCTCCTGCTCTATGGGATCCTCTGGTACGCCGAATTCATCGTCACCGAGGCTCACCTCGTCTTCAGAGGGAGGCATATCACTACTAGGGAAAAGCCTAGCAGCAGCGCGAGTTTTAGGCCTATCAGTAGCACGGGGACCGGCGCTACTAATAAGGCGCTATAGCTAACGTATAGCAGTAGCGCCTGTCGTCCCACGCTACTGCTATACATGAATAGCTGTAGCGCCCTTTAGAGAAGGGTGCTGCTGATATTATCTACAACGCTGTTTATAGGGAAGCGCTACTAGTAAGGAGGCGCTACTGCTAAATCCCCCCCCCCCCGGCTACTACTATTTTTATTAGTTGTTTTCTCTCCATATTTGTTTTGTATTTGAATAGGCTTTATACAACAATCTTTAGCATATCATACACATACAAATGTAATCATAGCATATACATACAATTAGTCTGATCAAATCATGTCATCATCATAATCATCATCCAACACAAAGTGGTCTCTCGTCATCATCTCGAAAATAGCGATACAAGTCTCGATTACTTGCAAATACATCGTCATCCATCTAAACAATGATATACGCGATAAGAGCTATCACTTTGAGTACATGAGTTCGTATCCCTCTCTCGCATTAGCGTGAACCTAAACTAACTACTTCCTGTCGCTCGGAAACCGGAAACCGGTACACTTGGGCCTGACACTCCGGCCACTCATCATACATATAGTCCTGGCGTAGCACTTCTTCGCCATCTATGATCTATGCACCTGCATCGTCACATGAGTTGATGATATGCAACATATAAAGTTGAGCAACAGAAAGAGACAGACTTGGCAAAAATAGAAACAACATATCATAAGCATAAATAACAAAGTTCATCGTACCCAAAATGCCCTAACTAGAGTGATCTTCGCTAGTCGAGGAGGAGGACGGTTTAACTACATCACAAATAAAGTTTCACCGTGCATAACTCATAGTTTTGTCATAAATCACTCCACCATGTCATGCCATCCATCCATGTCAGGGAGATAGTCCCCGAGCTTAGTGAAAGGCTTCATGTCGAGACGCTGAGAGGCTATCCATGTTCGGACGTTTTCCCGCAACATTTGTCCTTCTCCGTAGAACATCCATGTTTTTCCGACGACCTCCTTCATGATGATATGGGAAAGTTCGCGCTAGATGTTATAGAACTCAGCTTGAAGTCGATGATCCTCGATATCTCCTATGTCATTTGCCCATTGTAGAATATGGGCATCGCCGGATCTAGGTGACATGCGAAGGTTCTGGTGATCCCGTCTGTACTCCAGCATGTGGTGTAGGACATAGAATCCATCATTAAGAGAATCGTTCGGTTGATGGATTCAGTAGAAGTTCGTCTTATGGCTGAAGGCGACCCTGCCGCCCCTTATCTTCTTGTCCCTGACCTCTCCACCCCTTGCTTGGTAGTAAAACATTGGTCATGGCGTGTTTGTTTATCTTCTTCATTGCTGGGTCCTCATCTGGATCTTCATAATCCTTCTCATTCCGGCCCGGGAACAAGAATATCTGGTGAAACTTCTTTAGGAGGGAGCGCCTCATATTTTCTATCTTCTGTAGTTTCTCATCATTGATGGTGGCGGTTCTCCGTACGATGCAGCCTATTCGATTGCCGTAGCACGAGCGCGCTTCCTCAGGCGCCTTTGGCTCAAAATTGCCGTCGTCCACCTCCATGACCACCAGTCTAGTAGTCCTGAGTTTGTTAGGAAGTCGTTGCCTCTTTGTTTTCGGTTCTACACCGGCTTCGCTCCCCGAGGCAACGCCGGTCTCAGTCTCAGCGCTGGTCTCGATGCCGGTCTGAATCTCAGCACCAGTCTCAGTCTCAGCACCGGTCTGCATGTCGGTCTTAGTCCCTGATGCCACCGGTGGGCCCAACAACAACATCGGTTGATTGTCGGCAAGGCTAAAAAATTCGTCTACCGCCCGGTAGACGTCGCCGCAATCACCAGAACCCTGTCCTTCATTGTTGCTAGCCATGTTTCCTATGATTAAATCTAGTCAATCAATTCTAGACCTAATAAAATGAATAATGACATAAAAAGGCATATTGTTTTGCAGGAACATTGACTTCTTCCTGGTGCGGCAAATCCCGGGCACTCGATATGTCCTAGTTTGTAGCACAAGTCATGCCGAAATTCACGAAAAAATTCAGCATGACCTTTGCTAAAAAGTGGACAAATCGAGAACCTGAAATTTGCCGGAACAGAAATGAATCAACATTCCGGCAAAACATAGGCCACTCAGCATCATTCCCTGGAAAAAACAAAGCCACTTGGGCACAATCGAACCACTTCAATGAAAAGATATAACATGACCACTTCAATGAAAAGATATAATCAACAATAAAAGTCTAGGAAGGGATCATCTTTAAAATAAAATTTGCCTAAATTCTTTTCCTTCAAAAATAGTGGTCTTTTCAAAAATCAAAAAACTTTGCAAAATGACCTCACTAAACACTTCTCTGCCTAGGACAGAACCCAAATTATGTTGATCTAGCTATTCCTCTCTCTCACACAAACACACATTATTATCTCTAACCCTTCTCTGCCTAGGACAGAACCCAATTAAATTGCAAAGGAACTCCATTTCTCTAACCCTTCTGACATAATGCTCTCAAATAAAATTTTCCTCTAACCTAGCCAACCTACTTAACCTAGCTTGTTAATCCAACGAACCTAATTAACCTACATATTTAACCTAGTTAGTTAATCTAGTTTACCTAGATAATTAACCTAATTATACTAGTTAACGCAGCTAGTTCTCTGTCAAAGCCCTAAATAAAATTTTGCACTAATTAACCTAGATAATTAACCTAATTAAACTAGTTAACCCGACTAGTTCTCTGTCAAAGCTCTAACTAAATTTTTGCACTAACCTAGATAATTAATCTAATTAAACTAGTTAACCTAACTACTTCTCTGTCAAAGCCCAAACTAGTTAACCTAGATAATTAACCTAATTAAACTAGCTAACCTATGCATGAGAGAGAGAGGAGGGGTGGGGGCTTACAGAGGATGGCTCCGGTGGTGGCGAGGGAGGCAGTGGTGGCGAGGGAGGTAGGGGCATCTCCGGTGACGGCGAGGGAGGCAGTTGTGGCGAGGGAGGATATGGTGGCGTCGACGGCGGCTCCGGTGGCGTTGATGAGGCCGCGCGGCTCCGTGGCATTGGGGGCGGCTCTGGTGGTGTCGATGGCGCATGGCTCTGGTGGCGTCGACGTCGGCAGGAGACAGCGGCGAAGTGGGACGACGGCGAATCGGGGAGACGGCGACGGGGTGGGTCGAGGGATTTGGGGGAGAAGTGGTAGTCGGGGGGAAACGGTTTTTTGTTTAAGTCAAACTTAGCGGTAGCGTGTTCCATAAAACGCGTTGCTGCTATAGCTATGTAATTTTCTTCCATTTTTTTAATTTCCTTTTCTGTTTCTATAGCGGGGGTCTAGGACACGTGCTGCAGCTACGTTAGCTATAGCGCCTCTTACGAACACACACTACTGCTATGCCTTCCTCCGTTTTTTCGCTTTTTCATTTATTTTGCTTTACATTTTATTTTTTTCCTTTCTCCTTTTTCTATTTATTTCATTTTCATTTACTTTTCTATTTCTTTTTCATCTTATTTTATTTCCATTAATAGTAGCGCTCTTCGAAGGAAACGCGCTACTACTTATGCCCTAGCGGTAGCACGCTTCTTCCAAGCCCGCTACTGCTATGCGTAGCCTATCATTCTAGCAATGGGAATATTAGTAGTAGCGCTTTTGCCACTACACGCGCTACTGCTAAGATTGTATCTGTAGCGCGGTTTTTTCTCGATCGCTACTACTATCTAGCACTAGCGCCCTTTTTTGACCCGTGTTGTTGCTAAATTTCTGCGTATAATGTTTTCCCTAGTAGTGTATAGTTATCGTCCTCCAAGTATCCGTCTGTCACCTGTTCGTCTGGGCTAGCCTGCCCGTGTTCCTATTCGCTCTTTCCCTGCCGCCGGTCACCACCGCAACCTTGCCGGCCTCACCAACTCGGCAGCTGGACCTGCCTACTTCACCATGCCGCCAGATAGGTCGCACCCTCATCTGAAATCACTTTATTTAGGCGTCAGTTGTCTGAATTTTTATTCTAGGCCAATCGATTCCCAATGGGAAGCAGCACCCCTCGAGGCGGCGGAGCTCCTAGGCTACCGGTTGGCTGGTGTCTAACGTAAGGGTGCGGGGCCGCAAGTTCGCCGCGGAAGCAGCGCTTAGATGGCTATCTTTTAGAGTTGTGTGGGTTGAAGGTACTGCCGCCGCCGGATCTGGATGACAGGGAGTCTTTGTGGATTGGCCCGGGGGTGGCGCAACCACGGCAGTGCGGTGGGGCGGGGAGCGGGGTTTTGGATGGGGCCACGGACGACGGAGGAAGGCTGCTCTGCCGTTGGTCGCTGGCTCTTCGGGGAAGATTCCGAACAGTGTCAGCCGGGAGGCACAAGATGGCCATCAAGCCATCCGGCGTAGATCGGACAGTACCAAAATAAAATAAAATTGTGTGACCCCAATTTAGTCTTCAGTCAACAGACGTGTGACCACTCTTGTACCTTGCTATTGATCTCTTAGTGTATTTCTTTGGATCAAAGAGATATGTCGATATGTCCTAGTTTGTAGCACAAGTCATGCCGAAATTCACGGAAAAATTCAGCATGACCTTTGCTAAAAAGTGGACAAATCGAGAACCTGAAATTTGCCGGAACAGAAATGAATCAACATTCCGGCAAAACGTAGGCCACTCAGCATCATTCCCTGGAAAAAACAAAGCCACTTGGGCACAATCGAACCACTTCAACGAAAAGATATAACATGACCACTTTAATGAAAAGATATAATCAACAATAAAAGTCTAGGAAGGGATCATCTTTAAAATAAAATTTGCCTAAATTCTTTTCCTTCAAAAATAGTGGTCTTTTTAAAAATCAAAAACCTTTGCAAAATGACCTCACTAAACACTTCTTTGCCTAGGACAGAACCCAAATTATGTTGATCTAGCTATTCCTCTCTCTCACACAAACACACATTATTATCTCTAACCCTTCTCTGCCTAGGACAAAACCCAATTAAATTGCAAAGGAACTCCATTTCTCTAACCCTTCTGACCTAATGCTCTCAAATAAAACTTTCCTCTAACCTAGCCAACCTACTTAACCTAGCTTGTTAATCCAATGAACCTAATTAACCTACATATTTAACCTAGTTAGTTAATCTAGTTTACCTAGATAATTAACCTAATTATACTAGTTAACGCAGCTAGTTCTCTGTCAAAGCCCTAAATAAAATTTTGCACTAATTAACCTAGATAATTAACCTAATTAAACTAGTTAACCTGACTAGTTCTCTGACAAAGCCCTAACTAAATTTTTGCACTAACCTAGATAATTAATCTAATTAAACTAGTTAACCTAACTACTTCTCTGTCAAAGCCCAAACTAGTTAACCTAGATAATTAACCTAATTAAACTAGCTAACCTATGCATGAGAGAGAGAGGAGGGGTGGGGGCTTACAGAGGATGGCTCCGGTGGTGGCGAGGGAGGCAGTGGTGGCGAGGGAGGTAGGGGCGTCTCCGGTGACGGCGAGGGAGGCAGTTGTGGCGAGGGAGGATCTGGTGGCGTCGACGGCGGCTCCGGTGGTGTTGATGAGGCCGCGCGGCTCCGTGGCATTGGGGGCGGCTCCGGTGGTGTCGATGGAGCACGGCTCTGGTGGCGTCGACGTCGGCAGGAGACGACGGCGAAGTGGGACGACGGCGAATCAGGGAGACGGCGACAGGGTGGGTCGAGGGATTTGGGGGAGAAGTGGTGGTCGGGGGGAAACGGTTTTTTGTTTAAGTCAAACTTAGCGGTAGCGTGTTCCATAAAACGCGCTGCTGCTATAGCTATGTAATTTTCTTCCATTTTTTTAATTTCCTTTTCTGTTTCTATAGCGAGGGTCTAGGACACGTGCTGCAGCTACGTTAGCTATAGCGCCTCTTACGAACACACACTACTACTATGCCTTCCTCCGTTTTTTCGCTTTTTCATTTATTTTGCTTTACATTTTATTTTTTTCCTTTCTCCTTTTTCTATTTCTTTCATTTTCATTTACTTTTCTATTTCTTTTTCATCTTATTTTATTTCCATTAATAGTAGCGCTCTTCGAAGGAAACGCGCTACTACTTATGCCCTAGCGGTAGCACGCTTCTTCCAAGCCCGCTACTGCTATGCGTAGCCTATCATTCTAGCAATGGGAATATTAGTAGTAGCGCTTTTGCCACTACACGCGCTACTGCTAAGATTGTATCTGTAGCGCGGTTTTTTCTCGATCGCTACTACTATCTAGCACTGGCGCCCTTTTTTGACCCGTGCTGTTGCTAAATTTCTGCGTATAAGGTTTTCCCTAGTAGTGTATAATTATCGTCCTCCAAGTATCCGTCTGTCACCTGTTCGTCTGGGCTAGCCTGCCCGTGTTCCTGTTCGCTCTTTCCCTGCCGCCGGTCACCACCGCAACCGCGCCGGCCTCACCAACTCGGCAGCTGGACCTGCCTACTTCACCATGCCGCCAGATAGGTCGCACCCTCATCTGAACTCACTTTATTTAGGCTCCAGTTGTCTGAATTTTTATTCTGGGCCAATCGATTCCCAATGGGAAGCAACACCCCTCGAGGCGGCGGAGCTCCTAGGCTGCCGGTTGGCTGGTGTCTAACGTAAGGGTGCGGGGCCGCAAGTTCGCCGCGGAAGCAGCGCTTAGATGACTATCTTTTAGAGTTGTGTGGGTTGAAGGTACTGCCACCGCCGGATCTGGATGACGGGGAGTCTTTGTGGATTGACCTGGGGGCGGCGCAACCACGGCAGTGCGGTGGGGCGGGGAGCAGGGTTTTGGACGGGGCCACGGACAACGGAGGAAGGCTGCTCTGCCGTTGGTCGCTGGCTCTTCGGGGAAGATTCCGAATAGTGTCAGCCGGGAGGCACAAGACGGCCATCAAGCCATCCGGCGTAGATCGGACAGTACCAAAATAAAATAAAATTGTGTGACCCCAATTTAGTCTTCAGTCAACAGACGTGTGACCACTCTCGTACCTTGCTATTGATCTCTTAGTGTATTTCTTTGGATCAAAGAGATATGTCGTTCTTAACTTTATGCGTTATCTGCATCTTCAGACACACCATCTTCTGACTCACCGCAGCTGCTCCAACAAGGGAAGCATGCACCAGAAGGGAGCTACAGTCCCCACTCAATAGTTCCCTGCATCGAATGTGCGTGCCTGACATGGACAGCCACAACAACTGCAGGGCCATTGGCAAGTCAGCACATGATGCTCACTCCTATGGATGGCAGCCAGATAGGTTGTACCCTCATCTTACTTGTCTGCAACATTTATATTCATCTAAGCACGGAAAATAGATCATCACATTTCACTGTATATTCATGCTGATCTCTTACGGGTCTTGTTCAGGAGTTCAGGTTGTTCCATAGTTCAGCTAAGATACTTGTTCTTTAGGTAACGTTGTTCCATAGTTATCATCCATCAGCCAATGCTATCCTACAGGCTGGTGATTATAGTATTATACCACTTCTAGTATTACCTATGTTGTTCTTTAATACTTTTGTGTGCCATCTAGTTAATATCGAGTACAAACGATACATATTCTGTAGCTTTCATCTGTGTTCTCCCTTTAGTTTATGAGACCTATTGCTGCTAGTTAACCCCAGTCCTACTATTTATGTCGTCTCCTACAGGCACTCATTTACAAAAATCTAACTACTAGTTGTCTTCCATGCATGTCAGATATAATTGCACACACAGATATATCCACAAGAACCTCACGGAGCAATGTAAAGGCCAATAAACTTGATGTCAATGATACCAATGTGATGGAACATGTAAAGGCAGTTCTTCAGAAGACTTGCAGAAAGATGATGAATCCTCTTCACCCCACAAGGTCTTTGCTCTAACTTGGCCTGTGATATGGGTACAACATGCATATAATGTCCTAGAGTGTACCTACTCTGTTGCAATGCCATGTGCTTAGCATGCTGATCATGCATGTAAATATGTCATGCCTTCCTGTTTTTCAGTACCTATTCCATTCATGATAACATGTTTTCAAATTCAAGTACTGTCATTCTACTCTATCGCAATGCCATCTGCTTAATTTGGACATCATGCTTCTGAATATCTTATGCATTGTTATTCATCAGTATGTACTTCATTTGTCTGCCATACCATGTTTTTTTACATTAAAGTGCTATTCTAGTGCTCTGTTGCAATGCCATCTTATTTTCCCAATCATACACGTGGATGTTGCCTTGGTTATTTCTGTACGTATTCCGCTAGCATATAGTTTTACATTCAACTAGTTTTCTTGTTGTGTTGTCCTGTCGTATCCCTAGCTCTTACACCATACTCCCTCCGTCTGGATTACATGTTGCCGAAATGGATAAAAAAGGATGTATCTAGAACTGAAATACGCCTAGACCCATCCATTTTTTTCTGGATGGAGGGAATACATGTCAATATGTCATGCCTTTCTATTCTTCAGTACCTATTCCATCTATTTGTTGTCACATGTTTTATAACTAAAGCACCATTCTTCTATACAAGGAATGCAAGCAGAAGACAACTATGTTAGAATCTGAAGGGTTACAAACAAGGCCTTCGCAAAAGATCCAAACGCCAAGAGATAATAAACCAACTCCAGTTTTTATAGATACTGCTCCAGCACAGAGAAACCCAACTCCTACTGATAATAAGCAGATTCTAGTGGCCAAAGAACTAGCCCGCTCCAGTCGAGCAAAAATATGTCAACTCAATTCTAAGAAGCGTGTGCGTATCCTTGCATCATGAAATTTTATAGCATGCTGATCATATTTTCTACATGTTTCTTACCCATCTCTCTTTTAGAAAATAAGCTTAAGAGATAGAAGAATTTCTGCAATGGTATCGTTTATGAGGAAAGATTCTTGCAGGAATTCTCTGTGCCCCAATGTAGATGTAAGTACCTGTTGTATATCACTATATTTTTACATTAGCATGTATTTTGTTAATCAGCGTGAATCCAACCTTTATCTGATCTAAATTTAGTTGTAGCAAAATGTATGATTAAAGGCCACAATGTTGATTTTTGCAAGGAAAACTGCCTGGTAGTTTTGCATCCTGAGCTGCATGAGTGTACTATCTCATATCAGTGGGTTTGAATACTTTGGTTCTGCTGTGGGTTTTTCAGTGTTTTTTTACTGTATTGTCCTGTCGTATCCCTAGCTCTTACATCATACTCCCTCTGTCCGGATTAAATGTCGTAGAAATGGATAAAACTAGATGTATCTAGAACTGAAATACGCCTAGACCCATCCATTTATTTCCGGATGGAAGGAATACATGTCAATATGTCATGTCTTTCTATTCTTCAATACCTATTCCATCTCTGTTGTAGCATGTTTTATAACTGAATCACCATTCTTCTATATAAGGCATGCAAGGGGAAGACGGCTCTGTTAGAATATGAAGGTTTACAAACCAGGTCTTTGCAAAAGATCCAAACGCCAGGAGATAATAAACCAACTCCATTTTTCAAAGATACTGCTCCAGCACAGAGAAACCCAACTCCCACTGATAATAAGTAGATTCCAGTGGCCAAAGAACTAGTCCGCTCCAATCCAGCAAAAGAATGTCAACTCCATTCTAAGAAGCGTGTGCGTATCCTTGCATCATGAAATTTTATAGCATTCTGATCATATTTTCTACATGTTTCTTACCCATCTCTCTTTTAGAAAATAAGGTTAAACGATGGAAGACTTCCTCCATTGGGATCGTATTCGAGGAAAATATCTTGCGGGAATTCTCTGTGCTCCAATGCTGATGTAAGTACCTATTGTATATCACTATATTTTTACATCAACATGTATTTTGTTAATCGGCGTGAATCTAACCTTTATCTGATCTAAAATTAGTTGTAGCAAAATGTTAAAGGCTCCAATGTTGATTTTTGTAAGGAAAACTGCCTGGTAGTTTTGCATACTGAGCTGCATGAATGTACTCTCTCATATCACGCACATTACTGAATTGTAGTGCTTCTCTGGTTGCCCATTCATTCATTGTGTCAATGTTGCTTTCGTACTACCTTACCTGGCTGATGATAGCTGTGCCATATTGTGTTAATTTGGTGTAGGCTACTTGCCCAAACGTTCGTTGTGTCAATGTTGCTTTCCTATTATCTGACTTGGCCAATGATAGCAATGCTAGTGTGTTAATTTTGTGCAGGCTGCTGAAGATAAGAAGACAAACTCTGAAAACAGCAAGGCAACCCCATTGGTTCTTTCCAGTAAATCTAGGCCAGGTAATATGGCAATAACTCATGATTAATCTGTTTGGTTCCCGTCCTAATTTATGTTATGATGCAGTGGTCGAGACACTCTCCACTATCAATAATACGAGCCTTCCAAAATCGCCATCTGAATCAGTTCAGTATCCTCTGTCTCGAATGCAACGGAATAAATGTATGTTTGTGAACCAATTAATGGCTGAAGCAATGATGGAAATGGTGGATGAATCAGAGGTGCAGAGTCGTGCGACACAACAACTAATCAATGTTTTTAGAGACAGTGTAGCAAAGCAGAAAGAACTTGCCCACATGCTTATGGGCGTCATCTGGCTGAGGTTGCAGATTGTGACGTTGTAGATGGTTAGGTTCTGCTCAGTTATTTGCACTGGCATCAATCTATGATGGCCCAGTGGATGTAATTTCCTGTAATATATGCTGGATGTGCAACGTTATTCCCTGTATGCCGTACCTTTGCGTGATCGGTTTTGGTCCTGTGCATAATTGCTCGTCATAATGGGCTCAAATTATCTAATTTGGCCTAAAGACATGTACAAACTTTAGTGGACCCATTACGTTAATGGGCCGTTACTAGGACGAAAGTTAATGGTCGGCCCTCTTACCTCTGGGGTCGTTAATAGGCCGACATCGAAGCGGGCAATAGGTGGCCCCAGTTTATTTCACGGGCCATTAACAGGCCGTTACTAAGTTTGGGCTACATATGGCCCAACTATACTGTAGGCCTTTAGCAGGCCGAAAGAGACAGCGGGCTTGTACTGGACCATGAAGACCATGGGCCGCTAAGAGGCCGAAAGTCAGGTCATATTGTAAATGGCCCAACTATGTTGTGGGCCTTTAGCAGGCCAAAAGAGAAACCGGGATGGTATTGGACCATGAAGGGCATGGGCCGTTAAAGGGCCAAAACTAAGGTCCGACTACAAATGGCCCAACTCATTTATGGTCCGTTAACAGGCCGAAAGTCACACAGGGCCGGGAATTGGCCCAACACTTAAATGGGTCGCTAAAAGGCGAAAACTCAGGTCCGACTAAAAATGGCCCAACTGATTTATGGGCCGTCAACAGGCTGAAAGTGACACCGGGCCAAAAATTGGCCCAACACTTAAATGTGCCGCTAAAAGGCCGAAACTCAGGTCCGACAACAAATGGCCCATCAGACTTATGGGCCGTCAACAGGCTGAAAGACACACCGGGCCGGAAACTAGCCCAACATTTAAATGGGTCGCTAAAAGGCCGAAAGATGTACATCCTGAAAATTGGCCCATCCATTAAATGGGCCGTTAACAGGCCGGAATCTCATCGGGCCGATATTGAGCCTAGATATATAGTGGGCTGTTAACGGGGTCGAACTAACGATGGGTTGCAATGGTGTCAAATCTTTAACGGGCCGTTGACGGGCCGAATTGGCTCATCTCGTATGGGCCGTGGGCTTAAATGGACCTGACACAAGTAGGCCTTATATGGGCTGGCCTGCTAATTTTAACTTGGCCGGCCTTTTCACAAGAATGGGCCTCTCTTGGGCCGTGCCACGTGTCGACGTACCATAGGCGTCTTCCCTCCAATGAGTGGATGACATCTGTCCCAACAGTGAGCCGACACGTGTTTCCTCCAGCCAATGATGATTTTACACGTGGAAAATCCCCATTGGTCGGGGCTGTTAACGGGTCATTGGATCCAAAACCCGACCCGATAGGTTAACGGCGTTCCTTTACGGTGGATGCCACGTGTCGGTCACCCTTGACGAAAGCACTTCTGTGACGCGCGATTTATCGTCATGGAAGTGGACACTTCCGTGATGATAATTTTGGTAATGTCATGGAATACTTCTACGACAGCATAGGTATGACTATCTTGATTCTGTCATAAATTTGCCATGGATGTACATGCATGACAAAAAACGCGACCTACTATGACAAACACGTATCATCACGGAAGTGTATTTTTTTGTAGTGTATGAGCGTGATGAAAACTAGATTGACGATAATTCCCATGTGTCCTCGGGAGCTCTTTTCTCATTATAAGAAATTGTCCAGGCTTTTCCTTTGCTACAAAAAGGATTGGGCCACCTTGCTGCACTTTATTTACTTTCATTACTTGTTACTCGTTACAATTTATCTTATCACAAAACTATCTGTTACCTACAATTTCAGTGCTTGTAGAGAAAACCTTACTGAAAACCGCTTTTCATTTCCTTCTGCTCCTCATTGGGTTCGACACTCTTACTTATCGAAAGGACTACAATAGATCCCCTACACTTGTGGGTCATCAGTCGTGGGTTGCATTATTGCAAAACTCCCTCCTGGATGGAGGAACTTTGCTACTTCTCTCAAGCACTTGAGACGTGAATTCTCTGTTGAGGATGTCATTGGTCATCTGAGTGTTGAGCAGAACTCGAGATCAAAGGACTCACACATGAAAGGGGCAGAGGGTTCTTCTAGCGCCAATGTGGTGCAGAAGAACTCCCACAAGTTCAAGGGAAAGAACTCTGTCCAGCAGAATACTACCTTCAAGAAGAAGGGTAAGAAGAAAGATAAGAAGAGAGATGGTTGATTCACTTGTGGTTCAGAGGAACATTGGGCAAATAAGTGCCCAAACAAGTATAAGAAGCTAGGACAGGACGCAAAGTCTGTCAATGTGACTCTGAGCAACAATGATGCAGCATCAGGGTATGGTAATTTGTTTACCGTACTTTCAGTTTGTCAGTCCACCGATTGGTGGGTTGACACTGGGGCCAATATTCATGTGTGTGCTGATGTGTCTTTGTTTTCTTCTTACCAGGTCACACGAGAGTGTTCCGTCCTGATGGGGAATGGCTCGCATGCTTTTGTTGATGGTGTTGGCATAGTAGATCTAAAGTTTACTTCGGGAAAGATCGTGAAACTGAAGAACGTGCAGCATGTCCCCGCCATAAAGAAGAATCTCGTTAGTGGCTCCCTTCTATGTAAAGAAGGGTTTAAGTTAGTATTTGAGTCCAACAAAATATTCATATCTCGGTATGGACTATTTGCTGGAAAAGGATACGATTGTGGTGGTTTGTTCCGCCTTTCCCTGGAGGATTTCTATAATAAAGTCATGAACCAAATTCATTCTAATGTGAACGAATGTGAGGTTTGGCATTCATGTCTTTGTCACATAAATTTAGGTTGTATGATGCGGCTAGCTAAGATGAATCTAATTCCGAGTTTCACTTTAGCCAAAGGCTCTAAGTGCCATGCGTGTGTGCAAGCAAAGCAACCTCGTAAGCCTCACAAGCCTGCAAAGGAGAGACACCTGGCACCACTAGAGCTCATACATTCAGATCTCTGTGAGATGAATGGTGTGTTGACTAAAGGTGGAAAGAAATACTTCATGACTTTGATTGATGATTCCACTAGATTCTGTTATGTGTATTTGTTAAATACAAAGGACGAGCCTCTACACTACTTTAAAATCTATAAGGTTGAAGTTGAGAACCAACTTGAGAAGAAAATAAAACGAGTCCGGTCTGATCGTGGTGGAGAGTACTTTTCTAGTGAGTTTGATTTATTCTGTGCGGAACATGGTATTATTCATGAGAGGACACCTTCCTATTCACCCCAGTCAAACGGGGTGGCCGAACGAAAAAACTGTACTCTAACAGATTTGGCTAACGCCATGTTAGATACATCGGATTTATCCAAGGCATGGTGGGAGGAGGCTGTATTGACATCATGTCATGTCCTGAATAAAGTTCCCGTGAAGGATAATGAGACTAGTCCTTATGAACAATGGGAAAAGAAAAGAACTACACTCTCTTACTTGCGCACTTGGGGCTGTTTTTGCGAAAGTCAATGTGTCGATCCCCAAAAAGCGTAAGCTTGGACCAAAGATTGTGGACTACATTAATTTGGGCTATGCTAAGAATAGCGTTGGCTATAGATTTCTAGTAGTGAAATCTGAGGTACCTGACAAAAAGGTTGGTACAATTATAGAGTCTAAGGATGCTACATTCTTTGAGCATATTTTCCCCATGAGAGATATGCAAAGCAGTTCTAGACTGGAATCTGATGAGACTCCTGAACCTGCCATTCCGATGGAATACTATGAACACAAAAGTGATGAAAGTTCATCAGAGGATGACGAGGAAGCTCCTGTTAGGAGCAAGAGACAAAGGACTGCAAAGTCTTTTGGTGATGATTTCCTCGTGTACCTCATGGATGATGACACTCCCAGTTCCATTTCATAAGCTTATGCATATCCAGATGCTGACTACTGGAAGGATGCGGTCCGTAGCAAGATGGATTCCAGCATGGCTAACGGGACATGGGTGATCACTAATCGTCCTTGTGGTTGCCAACCATTGGGATGTAAGTGGGTGTTCAAGAGGAAGCTTAGGCCCGATGGTACTGTTAAGAAGTACAAGGCTAGGCTTGTGACCAAGGGTTATACCCAAAAGGAAGAAGAGGATTTCTTTGACACTTACTCACCTGTGGCTAGGCTGACCACCATTTGAGTGCTACTTGCTTTGTCTGCCTCGTATGGACTTCTCATCCATCAGATGGACGTTAAGCCGGCTTTCCTTAATGGAGAGCTAGACGAGGAAATTTACATGCAACAACCAGATGGCTTTGTAGTAAATGGTCAGGAAAGAAAGGTGTGTAAGCTAGTGAAATCTTTGTATGGCCTGAAACAAGCGCCTAAGCAATGGCATGAGAAGTTTAATACAACTTTGACATCTGCTGGTTTTGTTGTTTACAAAGCTGACAAATGTGTATACTATCACTATGGTGGGGGCGAAGGAGTTATACTGTGTCTGTATGTCGATGACATACTGATATTTGGGACCCACCTCAAAGGTCATTGAGGAGGTCAAGGCTTTTCTATCTCATAACTTTGAGATGAAAGACCTGGGCGTGGCTGATGTTATCTTGAACATCAAGCTACTGATAAATACTGAGGGTGGAATTACACTTTCGCAATACCACTATGTTGAGAAGATTTTGAGCCGTTTTGGATATTCGGACTGCAAACCTTCTGCAACACCATATGATCCTAGCGTGCGGATTCGAAAGTTCGAAGGCACGACTGTAGATCAATTGAGATATTCTCAAGTGGTTGGTTCACTCATGTACCTAGCTTGTGCTACTCGCCCTGACATCTCATTTGCTGTGTGCAAACTGAGCCATTTTGTTTCCAATCCGGGAGATGTGCATTGGCATGCTATTGAGCGAGTGATGCGCTATTTGCAAGGCACTGTGAACTACGGGATTCACTATTCTGGGTACCCGACGGTACTTGAGGGGTATAGTGATTCTAACTGGATATCTGATGCTGGTGAGATGAAGGCCACAAGTGGATATGTCTTCACACTTGGTGGTGGTGCTGTTTCCTGTAAGTCTTGCAAGCAGACGATCTTAACCAGATCGACTATGGAAGCAGAACTCACAGCATTAGACACATCATGCGTCGAAGCCAAATGGCTTCGAGAGCTTTTGATGGATTTGTCGGTGGTTGATAAACCAGTCCCGACTATCCTTATGAACTGTGACAATCAAACAGTGATTGCCAAGGCTAAGAGTTCAAAGGACAATTTGAAATCCACAAAGCACATAAGAAGAAGATTAAAATCTGTCAGAAAATCAAGAAACTCTAGAGTAATAGCGTTGGATTATATCCAGACGGCTAAGAATCTGGCAGACCCTTTTACAAAAGGGCTATCACGGATTGTGATAGAAAATGCATCGAGGGAGATGGGTATGAGACCCACATAAGTTGCCATGGGGGTAACCCAACCTATGTGATCGGAGATCCCGTGAATTAGGACCTGGGAAAACAATCCAGCGGTCAACTGAGGAGAGTATCCTTAATTATCCCACTCCGTTGGAGATGCAACAATACTCTCAATTCTGTAAGGCGGGCTGACTTTTGTCTTAATGTGTTCCAAAGCTTATGTAAGCAAGATGCTAACCTACAGAGCATTCTTTGGAGGAACACACCTATGTGAGCCCGACTGCTGGTTACAGTCTATGAGATTGGGTGATCTCTAGGAAGCTCATGAGAAGGTACGGAGTATGACTAATAAGCTCCACCCGTGGGGTTTAGCCTTTGGCAACCATGTATCAGTGACAATAGGCGAAACTTCTACATGCCAAACTGACAATTCAAGGCATAGTCCATTGTTCAGTTGTGTAGAAGTCTAATCCTATTGCTCTAGGTGGAAGTTCAACTTAACAGTCTCCACTGAAAATTCTGGTATATCAAACATTGTTTGGAACAATTGACAAACTTATGTGCCTCAAGATCTGTTCGGGGATTGATGGATTATGGATGGGCTTAGGCCCATATAAGACAATAATCCCTAGTTAATCTCTAAGGCCCATGCATGTGTACGGTAAGTGGTGGGAAGTGTGGGAAGTTTAGTCCCATACTGCTACATTAAGAAGAGAGAGACCTCTTTATAAGGGCTGCTCTACCACTTGCTATTGGGATCTTGGGAATAGGAGTTGTACACGCGTGCTCCTCCTCCTCCACCTCCCGCCTCGCTTTGCCTCGTCACGACGCGCGCGCGCGCCACGGGTTGCGGGAATGAGCCGAGCCGAAGCTTATTTTTTGCCGCTCAGGAACGGTTAATTAATTGTTAATTAATTAATGAGTCGCTTACGGAAGCTCCACTGTCTGAGACGTTGGACTGTGGGCTGTTCGCGGACTCGGTCGTGGGCCTGGCCTAGGCCCATCTACCTGACAGCCTATATAAGAAGGCACTCGCCAGTGGAGTGAACCCTAACTCAGTTCACTCACTCCCTCTCATACAACCCTAGCCGTCATCTACCGTTCCTCTCTCTGTGCTGCTTCCGGCGATCCCATCCCGACGACCGCGTGCACGGTTGGTCAGGAGAGCAGGTGCCTCTGGAACCCTGTCGTTCGAGATCCTGCCTGGGAAAACGGCAATAAGGTTTTTGGGGAGAGTCACAACGCGACTGCTCCCGATCCATCCCCGTCTCCGTCCACCTCTGCTTCCACAACTTCCCCTGCATCGACCCCATGGCTGACGACGCCACCGCCAAGAAGAAGGCCTCGGCCGATGCCGAGGCTGCCGCTGCCGCCGCCGCGTTGGCTTGGCCAACCGGAGGGTATGACTTGTTCATCACCTATTTGCTCGTTCATGTGCTAGCCGTATATATGATGTTCATAGATGTTTCGGTTCTATGTACTGTACATGATCACATGCTTAGGTGTCGGTATGAGATGCATACCATATTTGGCATGCTTACTGTTTACTTGTGGATTAGATTAGTCGGAAAAGTGCTAATATTTCCAACAAGAAGCTTCCTCAGTGACCCGAGCACGTGTGTCTTTTGCTCTCGCCTTCTCCTCAAAATCAAGAGTGCTAATGAGATCCAAAACAGAAAACTCATGTCTCTTGTTTTTCAGAGAAGTAGCAAAATCATTCCATGAAGGTGGAAGCTTGGCAATGATGGTCCCAGCAACAAATTTGTCTGGCAACACACACTTAAAGTACTCAAGTTCCTTAGAGAGTGACTGTATCTCATGAGTCTGCTGAACAATAGAGTGCTCATCAGTCATCTTGTAGTCACAGAATTGCTCCATCACGTACAACTCGTTGCCAGCGCCCGAGGGCCCAAACATGGCCTCGAGCACAGCCCACATGTCTTTGCCGCTGTCAAACGACATGTATGAATCCACAATGGAATCGTCAAGAACACTCAGCAGTGCGGCTTTGAAGAGGGTATCCATGTTCTGAAAAGCTTCCTACTGTGTAGGATTAAGATTGCCCCCAGGCTTACCCTTAGTGGCGTCATAGCAGTACATGGTCTGAAACAAATATACTGCTCTTGTGCGCCACCTTTTATATTGCACCCCCTTAAAAGTAGGCGGCTTCAAACACGCAGCAAAACCACTCAGAGTAAATTGCCTATAATCAGGTTTTTGGATTGATTATTGAATATATGAGCAATTTAGTATGAGATTTAATCCGAATTAGCAATAAATAGATCATGACGACAATTGCAAACATCAAAGTAATGATCTGAACTAAACCAGGAGGACGGAATCACATACTGTACAGCGGGAGCAGAACCGATGTGGTTGATGTTGTCACTCATGTCGTTGATGAAGAGGTTACCGAGGTCGGGGAAGAGGGCCGTCGTTGAGGAAGTCGTCGCTGGCAGCAGTCACAGGAGTGTGCTCTCCAAAAACCTGATCGCCCCTCTCCCGTACAAGATCACGAAAGGCGGGGTTTGGCGGACTGTTGTCCCTTCTCGCGGTGCACGCCGGAGTGAGGGCTGGAGAATAATTGCGTGGCGGCGCTAAGATCTGGAACGGTGCGAAACCATATGATACAGCTGCGGTTAGGGTAGAGCATGTCAGGTCGGTCGTGCGAGTATAATAGTAGGCCTTTGGCACCCAAACCACATGTCCAAGTCAATAATAGACCCACCAAGGTTTGTCTCAAAAAACGGAGTAATTAAGGCATCCATTAGTCCCTTTAGTATAAATACTATATCATTAATAATGGCCCCACCTTTTGTCTCACAAAGTATGTTGGAGTACAATCGGCTACACATTTACAATCCGCTTCTCTTCTCTCTCCTCTTCTCTCTCCTTTAACTAAGCACAAATACTATATTTAAATCCATATAGCCTGCTTATGTCATCTAATTGTAGTACTTGCTCTAAAGTTACTCTCCAGTGTGTAGTCTGAAATGCCGGGCATGCAGCGGGCGGTGCCCTCGGTCGGCGCGCCACTTCAACGGCGGAAGCAGTGAGAGGTCGTGTCGCCCTGACTTGCCATCAATGTGGAGCGGCAGGCTCAGCTGGCGTCGGGAGGGAAGCGCGCGCGGGAGGGGGGAGGGGTTTTTGTTGGGCCAAGAAGGTGAGAAGCCAACTTGGGATCGGTCCGGAGGGGGAAATAGCATGTGCTCCCATACTCTGCATATGACACTAGTCTATGTTACTACTCCCTCCTTTCTGCTTTATAGAGATGTTTAGAGTAACATAGTAATATGTTACAGTATAAGTTACTCCCCACTATGACCAGCCTTGGCCTCTCCCAGTGCTCCACCATGTATAGCTGCTAAGCCTGCCATGTAGGCATAAAATATGATGTGGCACCAATAAACTAAGCACCTATGCATTGAAGACTTGAGTTACTAAGCCATTTAATGCACTTAGCACCTCATCTAAGCACATCTAAGCACTTACTAGCACCCCCTTGACCGTGGACCTTGACGGTGTACGTCACCTTGTGCCTCATAATTTTCCTCGTCATCATCTGAGTTCCTAGAAGATCTCACCCACATCATCATTAGCATGCAGCCGCCTTGATAGACAACGTGCGCGGAAGGAGTAGAGGCGACTAGGGATGCACCACATCGTGGGCACTCCGTACGTGCTCGTGTGCATGCAGCACGCGTGTTTTTCCATCGGTGCTAGCTCTAAGGCCGAGGCTACGGTCGTCTTCGTTTCTGACTAGTTGTTGAGCAACGACGGCAAAGAGGTGCTGCAAGATATGCGTAGCGTCGTTGCGTGCGAGCTTCGCCGTAGCACGACGAACCGGACGTCACCGCAGATGGTGCACGCCTCCATGCAGCCGAGTGTGTGCACATGCATGTGTTATTCACGTGCATTCTGTGGCCGAGCGTATGTGCATAACGGCATGAGTTGGATCAGATGGAGTTAGTGTGTTGGCTTGTGTACATGCGTGGTTGCATGCGTCCTGTACATGCGTGGCTTGTTGTGTGGTTATCAATATACACTACTCCCTTCGTTCCTAAATATAAGTATTTCTAGCCATTTCAAATAGACTACAACATACGGATGTATGTAGACATATTTTATAGTGTAGATTCACTCATTTTGTTTCGTATGTAGTCCCTTATTGAAATCTCTAAAAAGACTTATATTTGGGAACAGAGGGAGTATAAAACATCTTCAACTTAGCATCCTGATGTACCCTTTCTAGTGGTTAGCGAAGAGTTCATGTTCTTTTATTTGCTTATAGGTGGGCAGGCGGCAAAAAACAGGGGGAAACGCGCAAGGTTCCTTGCAGACGCTCCACCACGAGGTTCCTTGCTCCTTCTCGGTCGTCGGGAATCTATGCTCTTCAACTCTTTTCTTTTACGTGAGCTTTGTTCATCCTTTTCCCAACACGCGATACATCTAGCATCAAGGTGCACGTGTCATGCAAGAAAATGGAGATAATCAGATAAGCAGTGCGTAAGTGAGTCGTGCATTTCGATGGCACCTACACAATATTTTTTCTCCTCGATGACACGTGAATAGTGCATGTACTCAACGACGTAGCACGGGATGGTAGCAATGACATGGTCAGCCCTTTTTTGCAGAGAGTACGTACTAAATAACTTTGATGTGTCCCGTCAACTCGCAGAACGACGAGAAGCTTGATTACGCCTTCTCCCTCGCCAACACGTGCGCGCTGGCTCGCAGCATGAGGAGAAACTTTTGCTTACAAGCGATGGACATGCAGTAGTTCATTTGGTGTCAGATTGCCAGAAGTACTACTATAGAACCATGGACTTACGAAAGAGGCGAAGAGCCAAGCGCAAGGTCACCTACTAACCTTAGTCTAGGCGTAGTGGGAGTAACATAAGTAGGGGTACCTCCTTTTTTTATTCTAGAAACAACCACACGCGAATATTGAGGTGCTAGTTACGTAGAACAAATTTCCTGGAGTCCGTGCTCAGCCCTCCTCTATCTGTCTTCTCAGCCAGCCAGCGGACGCGCGGAGCCCATCGTCTGTTTGCTCATATGCGGTCCCACATGTCAGTGAAAACACAAGAGGACCCACTGAACCTACACATCTTTCACCTCGACGTGCTGGTGATGAAAAAAAATCCAATAAAGATCTTCGGTGGCCGCTTTTGGAGTTACTCAAGAGTAGTAAGATTCTATTTATAGTTTAACCCAAGATACACATCACGTGGCTTCAACTACCACTCTATTATCTTGCATGACACGACCTGGATGCTGGATGTCCCACGTGTCGGCAAAAGGAGAAAGAACCCGACCAAATCTTCGGTTGTGCTCTCGGATTAGACTAGTTGTGCTAACTTAAAAAATTTATTGTGTACTAGAATGGATGCAAGTTTTGGTATTGGTAAGAAGAGTACATCGATATATTTGATAGAGCGCGATTTAGTAGATGTTCTAGCACTTTTAGCTAGTATAGAGGCTAGAGATGAGACTAGTGCACTTGTTGATACTCCTACTAGAATAGAGGCTAGACATGAGACTAAATATGAGGAAGCAACGTCTATTTCTTTACAGTCGAAGAAGAGAGAAGCAGGCAAGATCGAGCCTCCGCAGATCAATAATGAATGCATCGAGAAGGCACTAATCCAACTTACAGGAGCAGTTATGAAAGTTGGATATCTTCTAAAATGTATTCTTGTGGTTCTTGTTTTCTTTGGTCTTGCTTTTCTAGTCAAAATTATCGTTGGAGTTCATGCAAAACGGAGGTCCGTTTGGGGTGGTGCGTTGAGTTGGCCTTACAAGTGGGACCACAGTTGAGGAAATCGACTGTTGGCAAACCCCCACCTCGCCCGCCGCGTGATGGATGAAGTTAGAGAAACGACGAGGCTGAAGAGATTGCTCTAGCACGGACTCCAAGAAATATGGTGTGATAACCCACAAGTGTAGGGGATCACAACAGCTTTCGAGGGTAAAGTATTCAACCCAAATTTATTGATTCGACACAAGGGGAGCCAAAGAATATTCTTGAGTATTAGTAGTTGAGTTGTCAATTCAACCACACCTAGATAACTTAGTATCTGCAGCAAAGTGTTTAGTAGCAAAAGTGCTATGATAGTAATGGTAACGGTAGCAAAACTAAAGATAAATATTTTTTGGGTTTTTGTAGTAGTTGTAACAGTAGCAACGGAAAAGTAAATAAGCGAAGAACAATATATGAAAAGCTCATAGGCAATGGATCAGTGATGGATAATTATGCCGTATGCGATTCCTCATGCAATAGTTATAACATAGGGTGATATAGAACTAGCTCCAATTCATCAATGTAATGTAGGCATGTATTCCGTAAATAGTCGTACGTGCTTATGGAAAAGAACTTGTATGACGTCTTTTGTCCTACCCTCCCGTTGCAGCGGGTCCTTATGGAAACTAAGGGATATTAAGGCCTCCTTTTAATAGAGAACCGGAACAAAGCATTAGCACATAGTGAATACATGAACTCCTCAAACTACGGTCATCACCGAGAAGTATCCCGATTATTGTCACTTCGGGGTTGTCGGATCATAACACATAATAGGTGACTATAGACTTGCAAGATAGGATCAAGAACACACATATATTTATGAAAACATAATAGGTTCAGATCTGAAATCATGGCACTCAGGCCCTAGTGACAAGCATTAAGCATAGCAAAGTCATAGCAACATCAATCTCAGAACATACTGGATACTAGGGATCAAACCCTAACAAAACTAACTTGATTACATGGTAAATCTCATCCAACCCATCACCGTCCAGCAAGCCTACGATGGAATTACTCACACACGGCGGTGAGCATCATGAAATTGGTGATGGAGGATGGTCGATGATGATGACGGCGGTGAATCCCCCTCTCCGGAGCCCCGAACGGACTCCAGATCAGCCCTCCCGAGAGAGATTAGGGCTTGGCGGCGGCTCCGTGTCGTAAAACGCGATGAAACTTTCTCTCTAATTTTTTCTCCCCGAGACGGAATATATGGAGTTGGAGTTGACGTCGCTGGAGGTCCAGGGGGGCCACGAGATAGGAGGCCGCGCCCTAGGGGGGGCGCCCCCTGGCATTAATTCTTTCACCCAAAATTCTTATTAGTTCCAAAAAGTGCCTCCGTGGATTTCCAGGACATTCCGAGAACTTCTCTTTTCTACACATGAAACAACATCATGGTAGTTCTGTTGAAAACAGTGTCAATCTGGGTTAGTTTCATTCAAATCATGCAAGTTAGAGTCCAAAACAAGGGCAAAAGTGTTTGGAAAAGTAGATACGTTGGAGACGTATCAACTCCCCCAAGCTTAAACCTTTGCTTGTCCTCAAGCAATTCAGTCGATAAACTGAAAGTGATAAAGAAACAATTTTACAAACTATGTTTGCTCTTGTTGTTATAACATGAAAAGCCAGCATTCAAGTTTCAGCAAATATTATGAACTAACCATACTCACAATAACACACAGGTCTCACAATTACTCATATCAATAGCATAATCAGCTAGTGAGCCATAATAATAAAACTCGGATGACAACACTTTCTCAAAATAATTATAACATGATATAACAAAATGGTATCTCGCTAGCCCTTTCTGAGACCGCAAAACATAAATGCAGAGCACCTTTAAAGATCAAGGACTGACTAAACATTGTAATTCATGGTAAAAGAGATCCAGTCAAGTCATACCCAATATAAACCAGTAAGAATGAATGCAAATGACAGTGTGCTCTCCAGCGGGTGCTTTTAATAAGAAGGGTGATGACTCAACATAAAAGTAAATAGATAGGCCCTTCGCAGAGGGAAGCAGGGATTTGTAGAGGTGCCAGAGCTCGATTTTAAAATAGAGATTGAATAACATTTTGGGCGGCATACTTTTGCTGTCAACGCAACAACTATGAGATGGTTGTATCTTCCATACTACATGCATTATAGGCAGTTCCCAAACAGAATGGTAAAGGTTTATACTCCCCAACCACCAACAAGCATCAATCCACGGCTTGCTCGAAACAATGAGTGCCTCCAACATACAACAGCCCTGGGGGAGTTTTTTCTAATTATTTTGATTTGCTTTTATCTTTTTGGATCATGGGATTGGGCATCTTGGTTACCGGCCCTTTCTCGTGAATGAGGAGCGGAGTCCACTCCTCATGAGAATAACCCACCTAGAGTGGAATATATAGGCAGCCCTAGTTGTAACATGAGCTGCTCGAGCATACAAAACATAATTTCATTTGAAGGTTTGGAATGGCAGGTAAATATCGCATATAGGTAGGTATGGTAGACTCATATGGAACAACTTTGGGGTTTAAGGAGTTTGGATGCACAAGCAGTATTCCCGCTTAGTAGAGGTGAAGGCTAGCAAAAGACTGGGAAGTGACCAACTGAGAGAGCGACAACAGTCGTAAACATGCATTAAAATTAATTCACACCGAGTACAAGCATGAGTAGGATATAATCCACCATGAACATAAATATCATGAAGGCTATGTTGATTTGATTCAACTACATGCGTGAACATGTGCCAAGTCGAGTCACTTAATACATTCAAAGGAGGATACCATCCCATCATACCACATCATAATCATTCTAGTAGCATGTTGACACACAAGTTAAACCATTATAACTCATAGCTAATCAAGCATGGCACAAGCAACTATAATCTCTATATGTCATTGCAAATATGTTTACTTCATAATAGCTGACTCAGGAATGATGAACTCAGCATATTTACAAAAACAAGAGAGGTCGAGTTCATACCAGGTTTTCTCATCCCAATAAGTCCATCATATATCGTCATTATTGCCTTTCACTCGCACGACCGAACAATGTGTATAATAATAAGAGTGCACGTGCATTGGACTAAGCTGGAATCTGCAAGCATTCAACTCAAGAGAGAAGACAAGTAATATGGGATCTAAATTAAATAAACAATCCTGCATATAAGAGCCACTAAGCATTTTCAATATGGTCTTCTCGACCCCCAAAGGAAAGAAAAGAAAAGAAAACTATTTACATGGGAAAGCTCCCAACAAGTAAAACAAGAACGAGAAATCTTTTTGGGTTTTCATTTTAATTCCTACTACAGGCAAGGAAATTAAACTAACTAATTTTTTTGGTTTTTCTTAAGGTTTATCAAACACACAAGAAGAAAACTAGAAAAATAAATTTAAACTAACATGGATAATACAATGAAAGAGTATGAGCACCGACGACTAGTGTGTGAACATGAATGTAAAGTCGGTGAGAAATACGTACTCCCCCAAGCTTAGGCTTTTGGCCTAAGTTGGTTTAATACCAATGACCGCTGGTACTCTCCCCGGTGTACTGGGAGGTGTAATCAGGATACCACTGGCTGGTCATCTCCGGATCCCACTGGACAGATGATGCACGATAAGGGTCCAGCTCAGGTTCCGGCTCAGGTTCAAGTTCTGGAGTAAAAGCTTGAGCTCGGTGATTGTTCACCGCTTCCGGCGTGACAAGGCGATTTTCTGCAAGCAAATCAAACAACAGAGGCGCAGGCAAAATAATAAACTCAAAGTGTTTCTTATTGAATCTAAGTCTATACAAGAGCATCTTCTCTTCGTTGTCGACAATAAACTTGTGTGCTAGCATGCTCTTGTAGTCTAAGATGTGAGGAGGCAATTTTATCTCATCCTCCTCATGGTGCCTAATGGGTATCTGAAAGTGTTCAGCAAGACGTGCAGCATAGATACCTCCAAATATGGGGCCTTTTGTACGATTCAGGGCTAGTCGTTTAGCAAAAATGGCACCCATACTAAAAGTATTGTCTCCCAGCAAAGCATGTTGAAGAATGATAATATCTGGAACGCTCAAATTTCCACTATTTCCATGACCAAGCAAGCATCTACTACCAAATATGGCAAAGTAGCATAAAACAAGAAAGTGTATGCTAGAGACCTTCGCCTCGGAGCCTTTCTTTGGCTCCTCTACAGCAAGTATTAGCAAAGCTACCCACATCTTCACAATGGGGTTCATCTAATTCTCCCTCATAAGGTATCCTACATACCGCGCAAAAATGACGTAAAGACATTTCTTTGAATTCATCATATAAATGAAATGATACTGCAGGCGGTGATTTCTTAGGATAATAATAAAAGTTTTGTACAAAAGTATTGGTGAGTAAGAGATACTGATCGATTCGGTCGTTGATGAAACCTGTGAGGCTTGCAGTCTCGATTAAAGCATACAAGTCTTCATGAATTCCGGCTTCTTTCAAGAAATCCTCGCATGGCCATTCACACGACCGTACTTTCGCTAAACGAGGAAGATTATACTTGGCTTTTTCCTTCTCTTTGGCTTGTTTTCCTCAGAGCTTTGGCTAGAAGAGCCTTTAAAGAGCCTCCTTAACGTTTTCTGAAAATTTCTGAAATTTTAGTAACTTCAAAATTAAAGTGAATAAAACTAAACCAGATTGATAGCAACTACTCCTACAAGTGCCTAGAGCCTATATCATGCATTGGAATTGCTTGGGACCTCCAAAATTTAACATGCAAGCTCAAGAACATGGTCACCTATGCAGCAAAAATTTGCAATGAATAAAGCACTAGAACAAAAACTAATTAGACCAATGGAGGAGTCACATACCAAGCAACAATCTCCCAAAGCAGTTTTGTGAATGGAGTTTTGAGCTAAGAGATCGAAAATCGCAGCAAAACGAGCCAGAACTCGTGCTTGAGCTGGATGGGGATTGTTTTGGGTAGAAGATGAAGTGTGTGGGTGCTGGCATAAGTGGAGGGGGGCCACCAGGGGACCACGGGGCAGGGGGCGCGCCCTCCTCTCTCGTGGCCTGGTGCTTGTCCCTCCTACAGTGTTTTCAGTGCCTAAAATCCTCAAATATTCCAGAAATAATCATACTAAATTTGCAGTGCATTTGGAGCACTTTTATTTTTGGACTATTTTTTATTGCACGGATAATTCAGAAAACAGACAGATAATACTATTTTTTCTTTATTTATTCTTAAAAAACAGAAAGTAAAAGGAGGGTACAGAAGGTTGTGCCTTCTAGTTTCATCCATCTCGTGATCACCAAAATGAACCCACTAACAAGGTTGATCAAGTCTTCTTAACAAACTCATTCCGAATAACATGGAACCGGAGAAATTTCGAATAACACTAAGTTACCTCAACGGGGATATGAAAATCCCCAATAATAAGAATATCATACTTTTTCTTGACAGTATGGAGAGGAAATTCAAAACCTCCAAAAATGATAGTTGGAACTTTTTCAATAGAATTGATGCTATGAACTTGAGATTGTTTCCTCGGAAAGTGTACTGTATGCTCATTGCCATTAACATGAAAAGTGACATTGCCTTTGTTGCAATCAATAACAGCCCCTGCAGTATTAAGGAAAGGTCTACCAAGGATAATAGACATACTATCATCCTCGGGAATATCAAGAATAACAAAGTCCGTTAACATAGTGACATTTGCAACCACAACAGGCACATCCTCACAAACACTGACAGGTATAACAGCTGATTTATCAGCCATTTGCAAAGATATTTCAGTAGGTGTCAACTTATTCAATTCAAGTCTACAATATAAAGAGAGAGGCATAACACTAATGCCGGCTCCAAGATCACATAAAGCAGTTCTAACATTTAATGGAGCATGGTATAGTTGGAACACCCGGATCTCCAAGTTTCTTTGGTATTCCACCCTTAAAAGTGTAATTATCAAGCATGGTGGAAATTTCAGCTTCCGGTATCTTTCTTTTATTTGTGATGATATCCTTCATATACTTAGCATAAGGATTTACTTTAAGCATATCAGTTAAGCGCATACTTTAGAAAATAGGTCTAATCATTTAAGCAAAGCGCTCAAAATCCTCATCATCCTTTGACTTGGATGGTTTAGGAGGAAAGGGCATGGGTTTCTGAACCCATGGTTCTCTTTCTATATCGTGCTTCCTAGCAACAAAATATCTCTTATCATAACGGTGATTCTTTGATTGTGGGTTATCAAGATCAACAACAGGTTCAATCTCTACATCATTATCTTTGCTAGGTTGAGCATCAACATGAACATTATCATTAACATTATCACTAGGTTCATGTTCATCACCTGATTGTGTTTCAGCATCAGAAATAGAAATATCATTGGGATTCTCAGGTGTGTCTACAGTAGGTTCACTAGAAGTATGCAATGTTCTATCGTTTTTCTTCTTCTTCTTTTTAGAAGAGCTAGGTGCCTCTAAATTATTTCTCTAAGAATCTTGCTCGATTCTCTTAGGGTGGCCTTCAGGATACAAAGGTTCCTGAGTCATTCTACCAGTTCTAGTAGCCACTCTAACAGCAAAGTCATTTTTATTATTTAATTCATCAAGCAGATAATTTTGAGCTTTGAGTACTTGCTCAGCTTAAGTAGCAACCATAGAAGCATATTTGCTAATGCGATGAAGTTCATCTTTAACTCTAGCCAGATTATCACCTACGCGTCCTATCTCGAAAGCATTATTCTTTAACTCTCTACCAACATAAGCATTAAAACTTTCTTGTCTAGCCATAAAGTCATCAAATTCATCTAAGCATGGGCTATGAAATTTAGTAGAGGGTATTTCAACTTTATCATATCTATAGAGATAATTTACCTTTACTACCTGTGTCGGGTTATCAAGACAATGTGGTTCTCCAGGCGGTAAATTAAGACCATGTATTTCTTCAATAGGTGGTAAATTCTTGACATCTTCAGCTTTAATACCTTTTTCTTTCATTGATTTCTTTGCCTCTTGCATATCTTCAGGACTGAGAAATAAAACACCTCTCTTCTTCGGAGTGGGTTTAGGAATAGGCTCAGCAGTTGGCTCAATTAGTTCAGGAATTACTTCAGGAACTGGCTCAGGAAGAGTCCAATTATTTTCATTAGTCAACATATTATTCAATAATATTTCAGCTTCGTCGACTGTTCTTTCCCTGAAAACACAACCAGCACAACTATCCAAGTAGTCCTTGGAAGCATCGGTTAGTCCATTATAAAAGATATCAAGTATTTCATTTTTCTTAAGAGGATGATCAGGCAAAGCATTAAGTAACCGGAGAAGCCTCCCCCAAGCTTGTGGGAGACTCTCTTCTTTGATTTGCACAAAATTATATATTACCCGCAAGGCAACTTGTTTCTTATGAGCAGGGAAATATTTAGCAGAGAAGTAATAAATCATATCCTGGGGACTACGCACACAACCAGGAGCAAGAGAATTATACCAAGTCTTAGCAAATATCATTCAACTTGGTAAGATGTGCCACAACAGTTTCAGATTCAAAGCCATAAAAAGGATCAGATTCAACTAAAGTAATAATATCAGGATCAACAGAGAATTCATAATCCTTATCAGTAACACAGATAGGTGAAGTAGCAAAAGCAGGATCGGGTTTCATTCTAGCATTGAGAGACTGCTGCTTCCATTTAGCTAATAATTTCTTAAGATCATTTCTATCATTGCAAGCAAGAATTTCCATAGCAGCTGCTTCATTCATAACATAACCCTTAGGAACAACATGTAATACATAATCATTAGGGGAACCTTCATCATCACTATCATCAATAATAGGTTCTTCAATATTTTCATTCCCCCTAACTCTAGCAAGTTGTTCATCTAGAAATTCACCTAATGGCAAAGTAGTATCACGCACAGAAGTAGTTTCATCATGCATAGCAGAAGTGGCATCATCAATAACATGCGACATATCAGAATTCATAGCAGTAGCAGGTTTAGGTGTCGCAAGCCTACTAATAACGGAAGGAGAATCTAGTGTAGAGCTAGATGGCAGTTCCTTACCTCCCCTCGTAGTTGAGGGCAAAATCTTAGTCTTAGCGTCTTTCAAGTTCTTCATAGTGATCAGCAGATATAAATCCCAAGTGACTCAGAGAATAGAGCTATACTCCCCGGCAATGGCGCCAGAAATTAGTCTTGATAACCCACAAGTGTAGGGGATCGCAACAGCTTTCGAGAGTAAAGTATTCAACCCAAATTTATTGATTCAACATAAGGGGAGCCAAAGAATATTCTTGAGTATTAGCAGTTGAGTTGTCAATTCAACCACACCTGGATAACTTAGTATGTGCAGCAAAGTGTTTAGTAGCAAAAGTGGTATGATAGTAATGGTAACGGTAGAAAAAGTAAAGATAAATGTTTTTGGGTTTTTGTAGTAGTTGTAACAGTAGCAACGGAAAAGTAAATAAGCGAAGAACAATATATGAAAAGCTCGTAGGCAATGGATCAGTGATGGATAATTATGCCGGATGCGATTCCTCATGCAATAGTTATAACATAGGGTGATACAGAACTAGCTCCAATTCATCAATGTAATGTAGGCATGTATTCCCTAAATAGCCATACGTGCTTATGGAAAAGAACTTGTATGACGTCTTTTGTCCTACCCTCCCGTTGCAGCGGGGTCCTTATGGACACTAAGGGATATTAAGGCCACCTTTTAATAGAGAACCGGAACAAAGCATTAGCACATAGTGATTACATGAACTCCTCAAACTACGGTCATCACCGAGAAGTATCCCGATTATTGTCACTTCGGGGTTGTCGGATCATAACACATAATAGGTGACTATAGACTTGCAAGATAGGATCAAGAACACACATATATTCATGAAAACATAATAGGTTCAGATCTAAAATCATGGCACTCGGGCCCTAGTGACAAGCATTAAGCATAGCAAAGTCATAGCAGCATCAATCTCAGAACATAGTGGATACTAGGGATCAAACCCTAACAAAACTAACTTGATTACATGGTAAATCTCATCCAACCCATCACCGTCCAGCAAGCCTACGATGGAATTACTCATGCACGGCGGTGAGCATCATGAAATTGGTGATGGAGGATGGTTGATGATGACGACGGCGACGAATCCCCCTCTCCGGAGCCCCGAACGGACTCCAGATCAGACCTCTCGAGAGAAATTAGGGCTTGGGGGCAGCTCCATGTCGTAAAATGCGATGAAACTTTCTCTCTGATTTTTTTCTCCCCGAGGCGGAGTATATGGAGTTGGAGTTGACGTCGGTGGAGTTCTAGGGGGGCCACGAGATACGAGGCCGCGCCCTAGGGGGGCGCCCCCTGCCTCATGGACAGGCTGTGGGCCCCCTGGCATTAATTCTTTCGCCAAAAATTCTTATTAATTCCATAATTTGCCTCCGTGGATTTCCAGGACATTCCGAGAACTTTTCTTTTCTACACATAAAACAACATCATGGTAGTTCTGCTGAAAACAACGTCAGTCCGGGTTAGTTTCATTCAAATCATGCAAGTTAGAGTCCAAAACAAGGGCAAAAGTGTTTGGAAAAGTAGATACGTTGGAGACGTATCATGGTGTCAGATGGATGTCGTGCTGGTGGCGTGTGTCATACTCCTGGACGTGAATGCTTGTTCTAGCCCATGCCACCCTACTACTCCTACTACTTATATAGTACTAGTATCGAGGATTCGAGGTGCTGGTTACGTACAACGAACACATTAACATATGGCTACAGTAAAAACATGCGTCCGACGCGTGAAGCATGTGAAGCTAGTATAGATAGTGTACTACTATTGTTGATTGGCCTCATCCAATAACCTGTTGCAATGCACGTACAGTTATGTATTCGGAAAATATTTTTTTGCCTCGTCGCACCACCCACTTAGAGAAGCGACTCGAAAGCCATTCATAAATTTAGTAAGTTTATCATAGGCATATCATTTTATTACATACAAAAGGTCATCAACCCACATCGACAACAAGGATACATTATAAATACTAAAGTTTTCATCACACAACAAATAACAAGCAATGAAATGAACTTCAACTCAACCAATCCTCAGCGTTGGAAACGCTTGCTTTGAACCACAAGTGATTCTCTGGGATGGGCCATCTATTGTCAATCTCGAGACCAACCCAGGACTTATCATCCATGCTGAAGCGGCCTACTATATCAATACCAGGGTAGGGAACCACCCAAATGTCCGAGGTATAGATACAGTTGCTTCTCATAAATGGTACTAGTAACGTTGTGTCAACAGCAGTTGGATCGCCTTTCATCATCATCGGATAGTTTTGTCCAAGGAAGAGCGAGTTTTCTCCAAGACTATCAATTCTGTACCAGGGAGAAGGTGTTGGCTCTAGCACACTAGTATCCATCCCGAATACCATGCAATGAGTGTTGGAATAGGTCCGGAGAGTGCGACCATGGGAGACAACATGTGCTCCCTCAATAGTAACAAACTCAGTGCGCTGTATACAGACAAGAAGAGGTGATCCATCGGAATTAGTTGCCAGGCGCCACTAAGTATATAAGTTCTGCTCGTGATCATCATCATCGTCATCTCCCCCTTGGTTATAAAAGTTTTCAAGTATAGGTGGTGGAATGTTCATAGGACCTTGGAAACACAAGAAGAAGGTTAATTAGTAAAGGGAAACTTGCTAACCCGCATGCATGTGGATGAAACAATTATAATTACGGTGGAATACAAATGTACCGAAACTACGAGGATCACATGCAAAAACAGTGCCATGAGTGGTGGAAGCAAACACAAGACCCTCATATTAAATTGCATCACAGTACACATCCGTGTATAGAAACTGATTTTTGAGCAATATCCATCGAGTCGAACCACAAAGGACAGCAACAAGCTTGTCAAAGATAGCTACAACTGCATAGTTCTTGTAATTCCAAGAGCGGTTGGGAACTCGACAAATTGCTATCTTCCGTAGAAGACAGTCACCATGATCGTATTTGAACATGCGTACAATACCGGTGTGCTCAACCTCTGGGCAGTCTGCTGAGATTTTTGGAAGTGGAACCCGGTGACGAGTGTACACATTCACAAGTTCCCACTCGCAGTTGGACCCAATATAAACAACCCAGTCTCCATTTGCACCTGCCTAAGCCTTACCCTCAAGCGATGGCATCTTAACATCATGTGTATCATTATCAAGCGGCATCAACTTGCACAAGGCGAGGCCTCCGTCGTCCCCGCGCCAGTCATCAGGGTCACGGCGAAGAATATAGGGGAGATCAAACCGCTCCTTGACCCTTGGGTTCCTTGTAATGATGTTATTAGTTGAGTCGAGAATGGTCTTGAACGAACCTGCCATGCTAGCCGAGGTGATGACGTTGCACCGATCAATGAGTTCCTCCACCACGTCATCTTTCAGATCGGGGCAAGAATAATGGGGTCATTTCCGGCCTGTTCCCTCCATGGAGAAGATGATCGAACAATGGCGGGCAAATGGAGGAAGGAGAGGAAGAGCGTGCGACAGCAGTTGCAAATCAAGAGGGAAAGGCGAAGAGTCGGTGGACGGTTGCCAGTTTGCCACGATACACGAAGAGGCGCCCTGGCCTACATGTCCATTCAGAAATACTACTCCCTCCATCCCATAATATAAGACGTTTTTTGACTCTATTGTAGTGTCAAAAAACGTCTTACATTATGGGACGGAGGGAGTAGTAGAAAAGGACTCACCGTCGTCTCACTGATATGTTGGAACGGGACCACATGTCAACGAAACATGGTGTGTAACTTCTCGTGCAAAATGCGATCTGGCTGCGTTGGCCCGAGGTGCCGCATTAGTTTTTTCGGAAAGTTTGCCGCATTAGTTATCAACCTTTATTTTTTTAACAAACAATCTGAATGGATAGCTCATGTGGTCATCACACGTGAGCGGATATAGTGATGATTGATTCGCCCGAGCAACTTATTACTGTGGGAATATGGGAGTACCAGCAGATTCAAGGAATAGAGAAATGATGGTTGCTTCGTCCGAGCAACTTACTGTGGTGAAGGTGGGGCTCTGTGATTTGACTGCTCACTAGTCATTACCATTGCGGCACAACGACCGGGGTGAATCTTTCCCTGAAGTTGTGTTGTGCACTCAATATTGCTGCATGGCAGGTGGAGCCGGATGAAGCATGTCCAACATGTCGGTGAAATGAAGTTGAATTGTTTCTGGCATTGCTATAAATCCTTCAGGAATTGTTTCTATGTATGCATAATTTTAATGAAATTGTACTGTGATGCTATGAAGGTTTCAACTTTGGTTCCCGCAGGAAAAAAAGGTTTCAACTTAGGATTCATGTGTCTTGCCTCGAGATTATCTCGTTACAACATTCCATCAAATACAAATGAAACTACCATGTCTACCATAGCTAATGCATCTCAATGGTTCGTAGATCAGCGCCAATATTCACATCACAACTGAAGACAAAGTTGTGAGAAGGTGTACAAATAAAGAAAAAAATATAATTGATCGATGTTGTCCGTAGGCATGGCTCCATTTCCTTGGCACAGTTTTCATTGCTTGGCAGCTAGTTTCACCCAGCTCTGTAGCCAAAAAAGAGGTGTATGGAGGACACCACAATCCGATCATTTTGTGCAGCTCCACTAGAATCGAGCGGACCATCCCTGTTTGCAAAGATATCCAGTCAGTGTGATTACAATAATAGTGGAACTAGATGATGAAACATAACACACATAAATAAAAGCTGATCACCTCTACGATCTCTCTTTAGGACTAACTTCTTGTTGGAGAAGATTAGGCACGGAGTTGGATGAGGAGGATAGCAAAACCAATCTCCCTTTCTACAGTCCCACAGAAATGTAAAAATGTTGCCCGTGTGACATTTTGGCGGAACTGCACAAAACACTCTTAAGAAAAAAGTGATTTGTGTAGTTCACCAAAAGGTCGCAATAGCAACGAGGTGAAAATGGATAACCCTGTTTGCAAAAGGACGTCGAAAGGAAACAATTACTGCCCAATAACACGAGTTGAATACACATACGCCAACAAAAAAGAAGCATATTCCATGTAATAAGGGAAAGATAGCACATGGTGGTTTATCAAAAATGGTTTGTGGACGAGATTGCAAGATGGAAAGAACGCTGGCCGAGATATGATTTAAGCAAACAACTAAAGAAGATCCACATGCAGCAACATGGGAAGATGGGCAGTGGAGCAAGGCCGGAGGAAGCTGTACCTGAGGGTCGTCGGGATGTTACTAGGAGGGCGCCGGCGTCCAGGATTTGCCCATACTGCGGTAGCGAGCAAGTGGCGAAGGCCCTACCGCACCGGAGCTTGGTCAGAGAGAACGGCGGGTATTGTAGATCAGGATGTGCTGCCTCAATACCGTCGAACATAGAGACGATGCACATCCTCCCATTCCGCCGGCGGACAGGATGCGGCCGGATCACTGACCAACACTGAGAGAGAGAGGCCATGGCCGCCTTGTGTGAGATGGTGTGACGAGAGACAAACCCATTTTTCATTTTCCCCACGGCAATCGTTTTATATTCTGTACGTGCCATTGAGGAATATATAACTTTATTTAATACTAACGCGTCAAGTCGAACTTTGTTCCGTCTAGGCATGGTACTCGACCCTCCTTCGAGTAAACAACCGCTACACGCGTCAAATTATCACGTGGGCTGCCTTTTCATACAGAAATGAACTCCACCGTGTACCCGCGCAGGTGTGGCCGGGAACAAGACGTAAGTACGTGCGTCCTGCGTGCACTTCTTCTTTAGGTGCAGGTACGTATGTGGGTGGGTGTGAGAGAGATGGTTTGCGCAAAATAGAGGCAATGTGTTGATGATATCTCAAACAGAAAAACGTAACATATGCAATGTGTGTGAAACAGAGTCATGGACGTGAGATATCGATAGAATTGAAAACAGGGATGAAGTGTGTGGCTGCGCGATCGATAAAGAGTGCCATCGAATTTGTGTTTGCCCATGTCAAAGATACAGGGTGGCTGGCATACTGGAATTTGAGAGGGCAGAGGTGCAGGTTTTCTCCGTGGCATGGATACCTACCTACAACGTTCGACTATCGATGTGTGGGGGGGGAGGGCGCAGAGACCGATCGACTAGTATATGTGTGGGGAAGAAGAGAGACCTAGCTATATGTATTGAGGGAGATCGATCGACATACATGGATATGTGTAGCAGAGGAATAAGGTTGGGAGAAAGACAAAGGATCAACCGTCGTGTGTCCGAGAAAGGGAGAGACATAACTAGTGAGGTAAGTGTATCGGTGCTTGGGGAAAACGAATTATAGTCGACCTGGCTATATGTAGGGAGATCAGTTCATATACACGCCTGCATGTGTTAGAAGCAAATAAGGTCTGGAGAGACAGACAGGGGGAGAGGGGTGCGGCTAGGAGGTGGTGCGAGAGGCCTACCATGTCGAGGGGGGAGGAGTGTGCGAGTATGTGATCAATGAAAAGAGAGGCGGGAGTGTGCACCTACGAGGAATCATATTGGACATAGGGGGGCATGGACGGTGAGAAGAGAAGAGGGGAAGTATATATGTGTTTGTTGTAGGCACACTTGGCTAGAGAGGTATATCGACCGGTGTGTGCCGGAAAGAAGGAGCCGGGGGCCTACACACACCGCGGGTGGACGACCTAAAGAGAAATAATGAACGTGCGTCCTGCATGCACGATAGAAAGTTAGCGCTAGCTAGCTACAAATAGAAGAGGATCGTGAAGGTGTAAAAGACGAACAAAGATCATAATTCATTATAAAAAAGTGGATACGGATACTTGAAGGAGATATCATAATGTAGAACATTGATTATAATTTGGGATAATGTGTGGCTTCTGCAACTTAGGTCTAAATACTTGTCATAATGTAGGGGGCGGGGCACTATACTTTGTGTGATAAACACAGTGTACGTATGGAACATGGTTTAGATTATGAATATATAGTTAGTACATCAAATGTACTATTATTTGGAATCAACATCAAGTGTATTGAAAAAATAGAATTCGAGTTCATGTAGTACACATAGTTCATATCTATCTCTATAGTAATCATGTGGTGTGTTATTAAGGTAATACACGAATGATGGTTGAAGTTGGCAACAATCATGATTGTAGATTCTTATTAAAATAGAGAAACGAATTCAAATTTGGTTCGAATTGCAGCGGTAGTATAGACATTTGGAATGCACTAACATGTTGGTATGAGTAGTTTACATGCATTATACAGCAAGCAAAAAAATTAATTGGACATAACATGGATTCATACTCCCTCTTTCCATCTATATAGGGAGTAATGAGTTTTTTAAGCCCGCCTTTGACTATTGACAAGATTAATAGTATATGACATGCACAATGTGAAAATTGTATCATTGAAAGAACCTTTCACAGACGAATTTAACGGTGTGCTTTGTGTAAGCTGCGTGTCATATATTATTGCTCTAATATTTGGTCAAAGTTAGCATCGAAAAACGCATTAGGCCCTATATAGATGGAAGGAGGGAGTAGCTTTGAATAACATTTGTATAGTAAAACGGGGAAAGACTCTCTCTTTGTGTGGTGTGAATAGTTTTTTTTCGTTTTCATTTTGGTTGAGGGAAGTGCGAATTGATTTGGTACGTACAAGTACAATATTACTACACGTTAGGCTTGTCCCTAAAATTCAACCCGCGTCTTGTTATATCCTGAAAATTCAGATATCGTGCTCCCAAAACTGGCGCCTTCACAACCCGCACCTTGATATCCCAAAATTACAACGCGCGCGAAAACTCCCTCCAGTTGCCAAATCCCGACACGTGAAATCCCCCTTCTAACCCTGAGCCAAAAGGGCCGCTAGATCAAATCGGTGGGGGGTACTTTTGTAACACACCCTACATTTTGGACAAGTGCGTCCCTAAGTCATGGTTCACCCCCTCCCATCGCCCCCTTTTCGCCATTCGAAATCCCAGGCCGCCATAACCTCTCCGCTCCAGCCGCGAAACCCCACCCTCCTCACGCCACCTCACTGCTGCCCAGCCGGAGCCTCTTCCCTGACAACATCGTCCGCAACAGCTCGACGTCCCTCGTCCACCTCCCCGGATGAGGATCTGTCGTCCATCTCGTCGTCCCGCCGGTTCAGCCGCCCCGTCCTCCACCTCCAAGGAGCTACTCCGATGATCGCCTCGTCTATCGCGGCTGCTCCATCCCCACAGCGCCGGCTTAACCTACTCCACCGGAACCGCATCATCCTCACCAACTCCTCGGACGAAGCCGAGGCCTACTCGGCGCCACCAAGAGGTTGTACACTCATTGCATCGCACATTCTCCTTAACTTGACCTCCCGGCACCGACGGTGCTCCATCCCGCACCCCCATGGAGCAGCTACCTTGAAGCCGGCGCCGCGGCTGACATCTCCACAACGGCTCTCCCCCAGTGTGAGGCCCCTTCGATGGCGGCGTCCATACTAGCCGGATTTGCTGCTGCTGCTCCGGCTCTCGCTCGCTCGCTCGTGCTGTTGTTGCTGCTCCGGCTCTCGCTCGATCACTCGCTCGCCCAGCTGTTGCTGCTCCGGCTCTCGCTCGCTCGCTCGTGCTGCTGCTGCTGCTCTCCCCCTCGCTCGTGCTGCTGCTCTGCTCCAATTTAGCCACACTTCAGTCGACTGAATCGACTTTTGGTTCAGTCAATTTTCAGGGGTTGGGGGGCTCGCCGGAGTTAAGGAAGAACCACCCACAATGGGGACGGGGGCTCGCCGGAGAGGTACCCAACTATCTATCTTAGGGTTCAGGGTGGGGGCAGGGGGCCTAGAGGGCTGTCCGAGGCGGCGGTGGGGAGTTGTTTCAGGGCGGCAAGGCGGCGTTGGGGCCGGCGGTTCGGCCGGTGGTGGCTGGCGGTTCAGGGGGGTGCAGGTTGAAGATGAACTGCAGGCCCTCCCTAAACTACATGTCAAGTGCCTCTCTGCTACCATTACATTTAGTTTCGATAGTAACATTCAGATTCCACAGTAAATTTCAGTTTCGACAGTTAAGTTCAGAGTCAACCGTTTTTACCTCATCTGTTGCAGTCAGATGGTTTTTGGTGATGTAAATTTTACATCTATTTTACGTCATCTATTGGAGATGCTATTAGAATCCCACTTGAGATTGACGATATCTGTGTTGTGCTGCTTTAGCCTTGACGTCTTACGCCTCACCGGAGCTGCTCCAACGACAGAACGATCCATCACAACAGAGCAGTGCCCTGGACGCAGTCTACAAATTCCTCAGATCTTCCTCCACACCTCCGACAACCACCTCTGCCTCAACTGCTTCAGCGACCAACCCAATGATGTTGAGGTCTACACGGCTACGGCAAAGAGGTTGTACACTTGTTGCATCACTTATTACTATACATTCATGTCGATCCATTAGGGCTATTTTGGTTCAACAGAAAAACATAGCAATAGGGAATTTTCCAATGGCACTCTACTATTCAATTGTTATTGCATTTTGTTGAAAGGAATGAAGCAAAACATCCACCTGGACCTACTTTTCAAAATCCTATGCATGAAAACAAGACCAAGTGCATTAGTGGCAGAATAACATTCTAACTGTACACGCTTTCATATGGTTTCACTTTATTTTGGTCATGTTTCTTTGCATTCCTCTGCTCTTCCAATTCCTATAAACCAAACACCCAAGTTGATAGAAATCCTGTGTTTACAAATGCTCTATTTACCATGTGCATTCCTATCCTATTCCGGTGTTTTCCCTATCCCTGCGTCTTTAGAATCATGCAAGCCAAATGAGCCCTTACAGAATTACTTCGGTTACAGGTAGGTGTCGAATGGAACTTTATGTGGTTTGTCCTGCTCCTGCCGCGATGTCGTCCACCTCACCTGAGCTGCTCCATCGACAGAAGCATCCACCAAACTAGACATCACAACTCTTGACCGTCTTTTGCCGCCTCAGATCTTCTTCCCTGCCGCCGGCACCCACCACAATGGCATCACCATCATCGACTCAGCAGATGAACCTGAGGAGTACACGGGTCCACAAGAGAGGTCGCACTCTTTTGTTTCTGCTTATGTTATGCATTGCTTAAAATTACCTGCTACTTTATCGTCATGTTCACCTCTTGGACTCCAAGTCAAGTCCAAATTAATGTTCAAACTTGAGTTCTAAATTAGTTGTGGGGCACATATCGAGGCAGCAATGAATAGTATGTTTGTCTAATATCTGGTTCACCTAGGGTATGCCTATGTTGTTCATCTTGGGTGGGAAACAAATAGTAAAGCAATCATCATCTGTATTTTTATTAAATTAAAGCAATCATCAGCATGTTATCATTATTTTTGGATCCATCCACTGGTTGTTACCATCACTCTAAATTTCTGCAGGCTCTCCTTACATAATCTCACCATATTTTTTCGTATGCATATTAGATATTGTACACAGTCATGTTGAACATGTAGATAAAAAGAGAAGAGTTTTGCGCGGCAATACGATGTCATGCAGACATCGCTCCATGGTGGGTTCAATGGCAAACCCTCCCAACCCCTCTCCAGATTGTAATCCAGAGGAAGATATCTGTTCTGAGGCGGAGTTAGACGCCGCTAACCACTCCTATTTACCCCCCAAGGTGTTTGCTCTACCTTGGCATGATGATGTTAGTCATATCATGTATATGTTGCCTTGCAGTGCCTACTTTTGACATCATATATGTCATCTTCTTAGTTTAGACATGTTCTGTAATGCCACCTGTTTAGTTTCTATATCATATATGGGAATTATGCAGTCTCATGTCTTTTAGCCAGCCATAATATATGTAAAATGTGCAATGCCATCTTGTTTAACTAGGCATCATATATTTGAATGGTATCTTGCCCATCCTTTTCTTCATTACATTTCCATTTGTCGACAATGTTTGTACATTAAACTACTCTTCCTGTGAATCAGCCATTTGGGTGGGAGATGGAAAAATCTGGAGTGAAAACAAGGCCTTGAGAGCAGACAGTGCTACCTGTCGAAGCAGATCTCTTGTTGGGTCCCAATAGCTCCTCAGAGATGGATTCAGAGACAGATGACCAGTCCTATTCCCCCACCGAGGTGTATGCTCTAACTTGGCACGGTTATACTGCTCATATCATGCATATGGTGTCTTGCATTGCATAGTTTAGACATCATATACACAATATTCAACACCATGTTCTTAGTTCAGACATCATATCGAATGCCCTCTGTTTAGCATATAAATCACATATGTGAATTAAATGATGTGATCATGATTACTTAGATAACATGTAGGTGAATTATGTCATACGATCATGTTTAGTTATTTATCATATCTTTGAATTATGTTATACTACGCTATCCAGTTTAGATAGACATCATATATGTGAAATTATGTCATGCTATCCATTTTAGTTAAACAATATACATGTCAACTATTTCATGCCCTCCTTTCTCCACACTATCTATTGCATCTGTCTCTCATACAATGTATGTACATTCAACTATGTTTCCTGTTTATCAGCCATTTGATTTGGAGCGGGTGATGCCAGTATCTAGCGGACTAAAAACACGGTCTTCAAATAAAATAGTGCTACCTCTTGGTGGAGATAGCACCCCGGTTGTACATGCACAAGAACCAGCCCTACCACACATAACCTAAACTCTCACAGATTGTACCCCTACTGTGATGGACAGAGAACCAGGTTCACCCAATCTAACCCCAACCCCAGCCGATAGTAACCCAGTTACTATTGACACAACACCATCTCCACCACAGAGCTCCCAAACAAGAGCAGTTAGTAAGGCAGCTCGAGTGCCCAAAGGGCCAGTACTATCGCGGAGAACCCCAACTCCACCAGTTAGTACGCCTATTCCTGTGGAGGAAGCACAACCAGTTAGTTGTAGTTTAGCATCTATCGCATTTGATGTTGTTAAATCGTATGTGCGTATCTTCCCATCTTGGAAATATTATACTGAAGATGAAGGAAAATGCCAGTTGCAGGTGTTTGTCCAGGAGTTATGTGTAAGTAATGTTATTCATGGCAATTACTTTGCTTTGTCACATACATCCTACCTCCATGATGGTTATAATATAGCAAATTTTCCCATTTTTCTCTATAGAGAATGACCGATTTGGAAACTCAGGATGAGGTAACCTATGCTAATACCTATGCTATCTTCAAGAATGCTTGGTGGCGGTATCAGAATTACCTGAAGAAAACGTACTTCACCGGCAAAGAAACTCATCAAATTCCCTTACGTTCTCCTGAGACACATTTACTGGACGATGACTGGGAACGCCTTGTTCTGTACTGGTCCTGAACCAAGAATGTGGTAAGGTCTATGAGCTCATTTCTATTTTTAAGTATTATATTCTTGCATCTTACTGTACTCTGTTCATGTAGAACAAGTGCCTAAACCTGAAGAACAACTATTCTAATTTAAGATTCCATTGTTATCATAGTTCAAAAAAGTGCTAGGCGTTAATTGTGCGTTTTGCCACCGCCTTGCGCTTTACTGACCAAAGTGCATGCTTATGCGCAGTTATGCACAAATTAAGTGTAGTTATGCGCAATGCATTTTGCCTAGAGCCTAGGCGCACTTAAGCGCTCGCTTAGGCGCGCCTTTTTTAACTATGATTGCTTTGCTCTTGTATCACTATATTTACTCATACAAACTTATTTTTAAATTGAAGGATCCAATCAAAACTCCAATGGCCGGCACAGCAGGTATGTTCACACATGTTTCTTTAACAAGTTTGCTCTTATCAATAGCTCTATTGATTTCAATTTCAATTGTGTATACAGTTGACTTTCATATCATGCACATTACTAGCATCACAACAGAGCCAATAGTGTTGTTGTACATGTAGACCTGTGGTACCCATCTTAAATCTTGTTATGCTGTGTAGTTTCCCACGCTTTGTATTCTTTCACTGCTGCTTTGTCTTGAACTGATATGAGTTTGAACCGTGTCTCCATTTTGATTTGGCAAGACAATGCAGTGACCATAGGACATAGATATATGTTTGTTTGATGCTTTTATTATGTACTAGTACTTGGAAATAGAAGACTTGGTAGTTTAATCATGTCCACCTTACTAATGCACTGGTTCACCGAAATGAGTTTCATATACTAGTACATGCTAAACTTGTTATGTGTCTGCTTGTTTCTTCTTTTAGAATGCTGACAGAATATTGGGGAAGAGTGCCTTATTAAGCAATGGTAAAGGAAGTAATGCAGATAAGGTTCAGGATAGTGACACATCCTTGTTGGTCTCCAACAAAGTTGATAAATTAGCTAAGGAAGACTATCTTGAAGACAACGAGACAACCCCAAAGTCATGTCTTGGTTTAGTGTTCGAGTTACTGGCCACTACCGCTTGCACAAGCTATTCAAACTCACTGTCTGAATCAGTTCGGTTTCTTGAGTCTCAACTACAAGCTGAAAAACATCGATCAGCTGTGCTGCGACAAGAAGCGGAAGGACTGCGGAAGTCCCTGGAGCATTCAGATGCATACTTTCTGGTGCAACAGCAAGCGTTGGAGGATTTTAGTGCCAAACAGGATAAAGCTAATAAGCTTGCTAAGCTTATTGCCAGCATGATGGATACCCGGGATAACGTTTCTTGAGCTCTTCTGAAGTTGTTTCAGTCATGCTCTTGTTTTGCTGCCGCGTTTATTTGCACTGGTGGCCAATTTTGACGGCCAGTGTATGTAATATGCTGCTTTGTTCCCTATATTTGCACTGGTGGCGAACTTCGATGGCCAGTGGATGTAATATGTGTAATAGCGGTAATAGGCTAGCGTTAATTGCTTGCTTATTTATTTCCTTATTGTCTTGTTTAGTTGTTTGCTTATAGTCACTGCAGTTCTTTTTCTGTGTTTTTCTAGTGGCCACAATAGACTATTTTTGGTAACTAGGCCAAAATAATCATGGCAACACACGGACTGTTGTAACCATGGGCCTCCTGTGGGCCGTATGATCCATGGGCCTTCTTCGGGTCGTAGGATCCATTGGCCTTCTATACGGGTCGTAGGATCCATTGGCCTTCTATACGGGCCTTAGGATCCATGGGCCTTCTACAGGCCGTAGGGTCCATGGCCTTCTATAGGCCGTACAATCCATGGGCCTTCTACGGGCCGTACAATCCATGGGCCTCATACGGGCCATAGGATCCATGGGCCTTCTACAGGGTGTATGATCATTTCACCAATCATGGGCCATATTATTCGTGGACCATAACAGGCCGTTAATAGGCCGTATTTGATAACTCTATGCAAACAACCCAACGGGTTTTTGACATGAAAAGGGCCCAACGTATTAACGGTCCACAAACAGGCTGACTGTAACGACGGGCTGAATTTGGCCCACAAGCAGAAAATGACAGTAATGGGCCGTATGTAACCGAATGCTGCAAATGAGCCCAAGAATCAATGGGCCCTGAGAAGGCCGAAAGATAACTTGGGCCGGAAATGACCCAATGGAATAACGGGTCGTTAATGGGTATAAAGTGATACAATGTTTCATTACGGGCCAGTTTCACCACGGGCCGTTAATGACCCAGGAGTTACAAAGGGCCTCATATGGGCCGAAAGAAGTCATGGGCCACACATGGGCCGGAAGTTAAAACGGGCTAGAATCATATTGGACGGCCCAGATTACACTACTGGGCCTAATTCAGAGAGGTCGTAACGGGCCCTAGGTTAGCGGGCTATAAATGGGCTATATGCGAACAGGCCATTAACGGGCTTTCCATGGGCCGGGCCTCCACCTTTTAACCAAGTCAAACGGGCCGGCCTTTTCGCAGGAATGGGCCTCTGTTGGGCCGTGCCACGTGTTGCCGTATCATAGGTGCCTTCGGTCCACTGAGTGGATGACATCTGTCCCAACGGTGAGCCGACACGTGTTTCCTCCAGCCAATGATGATTTTACACGTGGAAAATCCCCATTGGTCAGGGCTGTTAACGGGTTATCGTATCCAAAACCGGCCCGATAGCTTAACGGCGTTCCGTTATGGTGGATGCCACATGTCGGTCACCCTTGACGAAAGCATTTCTGTGACATGCGATTTATCATCATGGAAGTGGACACTTCCGTGATGATAATTTTGGTAACGTCATGGAACACTTCTACGACAGCACAGGTATGACTATCTTGATTCTATCATAAAATCATCATGGATGTACATGCATGACAAAAAACGCGACCTACTGTGAAAACATGTATCATCACGGAAGTGTCCTTTTTTGTACTGTGGTGGAAGGGGGCACCGCACACGGCTAAAGATCAAATCAACTTGGGTGTCTTGGGGTTCCCCCTTGCCCCTGTATATAAAGGAGCAAGGGAATACTGACCAGCCCTTGGTGGCGCGCCAAGGAGGGGGAGGAGTCCTCCTCCTATTGGGAGTAGGACTCCCCCTTTCCTAGTCCCACTAGGAAGGAGGAAGGGGCAAGGAGAGGAGAGGGAGAGAGGGGTGAAAGAGGGGGCGCCCCCCTCCTTGTCCAATTCAGACTCCCAAGGGGGGCACGGACAGCCCTAGGCCCTCTCCTCTCTCTCCCGCAAGGCCCATGTAGGCCCATTATATCCCCCGGGGGTTCCGATAACCCCCCGGCACTCCGATAAATATCCGGTGACCTCCGGAACTCATCCGGTGTTTGAATATAGTCGTCCAATATATCAATCTTTATGTCTCGACCATTTTGAGACTCCTCGTCATGTCCGTGATCACATTCGGGACTCCGAAATATCTTCGGTACATCAAATCACATAAACTCATAATATCGATCGTCACCGAGCGTTAAGCGTGCGGACCCTACGGGTTCGAGAACTATGTAGACATGACCGAGACACGTCTCCGGTCAATAACCAATAGCGGAACCTAGATGCTCATATTGGTTCCTACATATTCTACGAAGATCTTTATCGGTCAAACCGCATAACAACATACGTTATTCCCTTTGTCATCGGTATGTTACTTGCCCGAGATTTGATCGTCGGTATCTCAATACCTAGCTCAATCTCATTACTGGCAAGTCTCTTTACTCGTTCCGTAATGCATCATCCCGCCACTAACTCATTAGTTGCATTGCTTGCAAGGCTTATAGTGATGTGCATTACCAAGAGGGCCCAGAGATACCTCTCCGACAATCGGAGTGACAAATCCTAATCTTGATCTATGCCAACTCAACAAGCACCATCGGAGACACCTGTAGAGCACCTTTATAATCACCCAGTTACGTTGTGACGTTTGGTAGCACACAAAGTGTTCCTCCGGTATTCGGGAGTTGCATAATCTCATAGTCATAGGAACATGTATAAGTCATGAAGAAAGCAATAGCAGTAAACTAAGACGATCAAGTGCTAAGCTAATGGAATGGGTCAAGTCAATCACATCATTCTCCTAATTATGTGATCTCGTTTATCAATGACAACTCATGTCTATGGTTAGGAAACTTAACCATCTTTGATCAACGAGCTAGTCAAGTAGAGGCATACTAGCGACAATATGTTTGTCCATGTATTCACACATGTATTATGTTTCCGGTTAATACAATTCTAGCATGAATAATAAATATTTATCATGAAATAAGGAAATAAATAATAACTTTATTATTGCCTCTAGGGCATATTTCCTTTATATAGTAGTTAGAGATATACGCTTTCAGATTCTCATGCCCCAAAATTGTCCCCTCGTCTTGTTCCAGCTGAATGATTTTCTTCTTCCTATGTTTGCCATTCGCAATCATATGGAAAAATTGTGTATTGTCATCCCCTTGGACAACCTTAAGCACTTTGGCACGCAATGCCCATTTGAGCTCTTCTTCTCTAAGAATAGCTCGTAGGCCTTGCTCAGCTTCGGACTTGGAACTTTGCTCATTCACCGTAAGCAGGTGAGTTTCAGCTTTTAAATCTAAAGCTTCGATCAAACGAGTAAGTCGCTCTTTTTCTTGTTTGTAAAGGCCACTCTCATTTCTGGCCCAACCTTGCAAAAACTTTCTCAAATATCGGATCTTTGTATAAAGCCATGGTTAACAGGGTGTTTTGAGCTCTAGATATGTGGCATTTAGAAGGTAAAATTTACTGCTAAGCAACAATTTTTTAAATGGCTGTGTTGGCATGGTAAATTGCAAGTAACTGCGGAGTTGCATAATCGAGGCTGGCCAGGAGATGTTGGATGTTGTCTCTGTGGGCAGCTCAAAGACACGACACATCTGATGTCTCTATATCCCATGACTAACTTTGTTTTTTGTGTTGTGAAAGAAGGTTTAAATTTGCGATAGAGTAGTGTAATCAGATTTGTATCCCCATACCAAGGAGAAAGAAAACCAGTATCATACTTATGTTGTTGGCGGCAATAATATGGTTATCAATATTTTGCGACAAACTAGTTTCTTCTCCTATGCATGTTGTTTACAGAGTTATGAACCTTTTACTGCACTGGAGATAGTTGGTGGCGCTGAAGCAGTAGGGCCAACTCGAAAGAACAATTGAGCAAATTCATCAAGTGTTGCACCAACTTCATTGTAAACACGGAGTTGGGAGGAGAAACGAGAGTTGGTTTATTGTCATGCGAGTTGTTTCCATTCACAAACACAACTTTTTTGTGTGATCTCGTTTGTTGTCTCCTTAACTAGTGGAGGTGTGTGAAACTTTCATGTTTGTAGAACTTCATGTAAGCTGGTGCTCCCAGCATAACCGCAATCTGTTTTAATATTTTCGCTGGGCCCTGTGCCTTTTATCTAAAAAATCAACTCGTTAGTTCCATCCTAAGCGAACTGACATTTGCGAAGAGATGGACAACATCCAGGGTAGTTATCTATTGTCTATTGTAATATTAAAGCAGCACTATTTTCTACAGTTAAAACTTCACAAAGTTAAACATACGACCAAGATATATCACATGATAATATGGAAAGTCAATGGAAGTATTTGTATCGCAACTAAACTGAACTCTAAAGCATATAGGGAAAACCAATGAGACTACATGCATCTTTTGCCATCTAATGTAGGGCTCACGTCTATAAGATGTTCAAGGCCTCAACCTTATTTGGCAAGGACTCAACAACGCAGATCCAATTGTGGCAAAGTATCCACTAAGCAAGTAACAAGTAATGGTAGCAGAAAAGATCATTACCCCTTACCGTTGGTCGATCAAATGCTTGATAGGCTAGCTAAACATACGCACTTTTGCTACTTAGATGATTATTCTGCTTTCAAATACCCGTGCACTCTTTTGTTTTAATGCACTTGCTACTTCTCAAATATGTATGAGTGCTATATTCTCTTATTATGTTGAGAAAATAATGAAAGTGTTTTTTGATTATTTCTCTGTTTATGGTGGTTCTTTTGATAAATGCTTGTATAACTTGAACAAAGTATTGCAACGTTGCAAGGACAGTAACTTAGTTTTAAATTGGGAGAAATGCCACTTCATGGTTGAAGAACGAATTGTCTTAGGGCATATAATATCTGGTAGAGGTATTGAAGTTGATAAAGATAAAATGAAGCTCTAGAAAGATTATCTTATCCTAGGAATGTTCAAGGAATTAGAAGTTTCTTGGCTTTTATAGGAGATTCATTAAGGACTTCTCTAATATCTCTAAACCCCTTACTAATATCCCGCAAAAAACTATTCCCTTTGATTATAATGATGGTTGTAAGAAATATTTTGAAGTGCTTAAAAATGCTTTAGTTTTTGCACCTGTTATTGAACCTCCTGATTGGGATAAACATGTTGAAATTTTGAGTGTGCTAGTTATTTTGCTGTTGGAGCCGTTCTGGGACAGAAAATTGATGGTAAAATGAATGTTATTTACTATGATAGCAAAAGTTTACATCAAATGCTAGCACTGAAAAGGAATTCTTGGCTGTGATTTTTTCTTGTGATAATGTTAGACCTTACACCAGATGCTAAAGTTAAAGTTCACACTGAACATCAAGTTTGGAAATACTTATTGTCTAAAAAATATGCTAAACCTAGATTAATTAGATGGGTTTTATTATTACAAGAGTTTGATTTAGAAATAGTAGATAGAAAAGGGGAAGATAATCCTGTTGTTGGTCATCTGTCTAGAATGGAAAACATATCAATAGATAATATACCTATCAATGATGATTTTCAAATGAACAATTATCTACTATTAAAGTTGCTTCACCTGGTGGCAGAATGGCGGTGTCGGGCTAGGAGGGTGCGAACAGAGCAGGGGGAGGACCGAGTGGGAGAGAACGACTCCGGGAGAGGGGAGTTGAATGGACCACGGTTGTCGGAATCGTAAGTGGCAGATGTCTGGACTTTCGTAAATCTTCCTCAGTTTTGGCCGGTGTGCGGAAATTCGGAAGACCCGTCCATGGACGTTTACGACACTGCTTTGAATGGTAAAAAACATCCAAATGCATCGGTCCAGACATTTATAAACGTTTTAGAGACGGTGTTTGGAGACGCCTTGCTATAGATGGCCTCCTCGCGCGCAAATGGTCGCAAGAAGATCGCAAGCACGCTAAGACGGCCATTGGCTTTGCTAGCCCTCCAGACGATCTGACGCGACATCACCGTCCCATGCAGCGCTCTGCGTGCGGCTCTTGCTACGATCTTTTCTCTTTTCTTTTGAGGACATCTCTGCTACGATCTGACACCAGTTAAACTGCAGCTCCTATTACGAGAAAAACAGATATCCGGTTTATTTAAAGAAATTTTTCCATCTATTTATCAACCGTCAAGGTAGTACAAGAAACACCAGAAGTAAAAGGTACATCCAGGTTCATAGACCACCTAACGATGATTACAATTACTGGAGCGAGCCGAAACGCACTGCCGTTATCGCCCCTCCCTCATCAGAGCCGGCAAACCTTATTGTAGTAGACAGTTGAAAAGTCGTCGTGCTAAGACCTCATCGGACCAGCACACCAGAACAACAAATGCTGCCGATGAAGAAGCGTCCAACGAAAGGATCCAACCTGTAGACACATGAACACAGACGAACGAAAACGGGATCCACGTGGATCCACCGAAGACAAACACAGACCGAATCCCAAGAGATCCGTCGGAGACAAACCTCCACACACCTACGACGATGCTAGAAACACCAGCGAAACGGGGCTAGGCGGTGAGGACCTTATTCCATCTACAGAGAGCCGCCACCGCCTCGCATCTCTGAACAAGACATAAACCCTAACAAAAAAACATAAAAAAACCAGAGCCCTCCAACCTGCAAGGGCTGGGACCCACCGTGCCTTCATGTTGCCGGCGAGAGGCAAGAGAAATCCTAGCACGCTGGGTGTAGGGTACGAGCAACCACCATCGATTTTTGATGATTTTTAAAATGTACTAGGACAATGCACGTGCATTGCAAACAGGATATAGATATCTTAGATGTTAGCCCGAGATTTATCTGTCTATATTAATGTAATTGTGTAAATAAATATATATTAAATCATGTTTGTGATTTACCTGGTAGTTTGACGAGAAGTGAAATTGATTCAGAAGATAAATAAATTAATGTGATTGATTATTATATGGGAAAGGTGCAGACAAAAAGCAGGGTGCAACAAGAAAGGCTAGACAAAAAATCGGTGAAGGAACGTGGGGAGAGGGGGGGACCGGTTGACGAAGCTTGTTGCTGGCAGGAAAAGGAACACGACTCTTTTTCACTAATCATTTCTTCTGCCCTCGTCGACAATTCATCATGGTGCCCATCTGATCTCAGTTTGTCTTAATGTTGTCAATCCCAAGATGGTGTTCTTAGCCACCGCACGACAGACTTATCACTAAACCGCGTCAACACAAAGAAATATTTATAACTTTTAGAAGTAATCTAGTAGAGCTGGACTTGAGGCCCGCCCTACACGAGCTACACCCTATACCTATTTCATACATTGTCCCTCATACTCCAACTCGCTTTTAATTGCATTTTTTTTCAAAAATGCATGAACAATCCTTTTAAAACACATGGACATTTTTTGAATCACATGACCTTTTTTAAAATCATAAAATGTTTAGCACGCTAACACATTTACAATTACATGAACACATTTTTAAAAAGAGTATTTTTTAAAATATCTGAACAAGGTTTCAATACATAAAATCTTTTTAAAATTATACAAACATTTTAAAATGCATGTGTAGTTTTAAAAAATTACGTAAATATTTCTCAAAAGGCACCAACACATTTAAATTACACAACCACATTTGTAAAGCATGCAGGCACTTTTATTAATTATATAAGCACATTTTAGGAAAAAATAAATATGAACCACTAATTCCGTAGCATGCACTTATATAAGCACATTTTAGGAAAAAACAAATTAGAACCTGCATCCACGTACACACATACATATTCTGTATCCAAGAAAAATAATTATCTGTAGCTTTTTTTAACACAAAGAAAAAGATATCAGGTTATGTATTATACTTTATGTGGTTGGTTTGTTTTTTAGGCATGCGTGGCGCAGAGTGGGTTAGCAGTAACGCTGGCTGGGCTTACATCGCTACACTGGATAGTCGATTGATAGAGTTATATGTCGCATTAAGCGAGACGGAAGAGGCTCTCATGTAGTATCGGGCCGGTCCATTAGCACGCGCGCACTTAAATCAGCAAAGAAATGGGAGAGGAACTAGTTCACAAGTGCTCCTATGGGAGCCTCACAATGATCACTTGAGGATGAGCTGAGAGCGTGCCACTTGGTGCATTCTTAGCCGCCGCCACGTGTCGCGTTTTGGGCACTCTCTTTGAAATTTATTATTTTTATTTCTTCGCACGCGTTTTCGGCTTTTTAAACGGTTTTTTCTGTTTTATTTTTTTTACTTTTTGGTTTTTTACAGGCCTTCCTTAGTTTCTAGACCAAAAAAAAATTGCACCAAAAAACTCTCTTTTTTCTACCACGAGAGGCACGGTTTTGCTTTCATGAGAGGCACGGTCGTGCATCTTGAAAATGAAAAAAATGTGTTTCTGCTTTTTTTTTCTTCCATGAGAGGCACGGTTGCTTTCGCGAGAGGCACGGCCGTGCCCCTTGGAAACGGAAAAAAACCGTGTTTTCTGTTTTCTTTTCCTTTCGCGAGAGGCACGGCTGTGCCTCTTTGAAACAAAAAAATGTGTTTTTTATTTTATTTTTTTCTTTTCGCAAGAGGCACACATGTGCTTTTTCGTGAGAGGCCCAGCCGTGCATCTCTCGGAAAGGAAAAATAACGTGCTCCCGGTTCGATTTTCTCGTCTGGTTTTCTTGTGGACAATTTTTTTTGTCAAAACCTATCAACATGGAATCTAGTTTTGAAGATCTCGATGAGAGGAATTCAATGGTGAATCGGTTCGAGATTTGAACACACGGTTCAAGAGATAAAAACGTTTTGAATAAACGGATGTACGAAAAAAGAGAAAACTCTCAGGTTGCGACAAATGGCGTGGATGCAATGCGCCAGTTGTCATAACCTAAGAAAGTGAGAGTGATTTTTGAAAGAAGTACTCCTTAATTATTGATTTCAAGAAATGGGGGTAGCCCAAGGACCGATCCCAGGTGTCCAGCATGATGTGCGGCGCCTATTTCTCGCATCAAACGAGACAGAGGCAAAGCCTTACATCGGGGTAATCCCAGATGGGCCGACCCAGCCGCGCCGAGACCACGGCCTGTTATATTTGTTATTTATTTTCTATTTTCAGTTATCATTTCTTGTTTTTATATTTTTACTTTCTATTATATTTTAATATACACACACACATGTATATGTATATTAAAAGACACTTTTCAGAAACACATTTGAAAAATCTTAAACAAGTATTTGAAAAAATATTAAATAAGTATTCAAAATGTTGAACGAGTATGTGAAAAATGTTGAACAAATATATGAAAAATGCTAAATAAGTACAAAAATGTTGAAGAAGAATATTAGAAAATGTGGAATGAGTATTTAAAAAATGTTGAAGAAGTATTTTAAAAATGTTGAATAAGTATTTAAAATATTGAATAAGTATTTGAAAAGTGTTGAATAAGTGTTAAAAAATGATGCGCGAGTATTGAATAAGTATTAAAATCGTTAAAATGGTATTTTAAAAATGTTGAAAAAGTATTAAAAAATGTTGAGAGAGTATTAAAAAATGTTGGACAAGTATTTAAAAATGTTGAATAAGTGTTCGTACACTATTGAACGTGTATACAGAAAATAGTTATCACTTATAAAAAATGTTTTTGACATACCGGAAAATGTGGAGTAAAAATGATAAAAACCATAAACATAAATAAAAAAATGAAGAATAAACCCAAAAGAAACAAAGAAAATGAAAAAAAATGAAAACCAAAAAAACTAAGAAAAAAGGAAATGAAAAAAACGAGGAAACAAATGAAAAAAGAATGAACAAAGGAAAAAATGGAGAAGAAAAAAGAAAGGAAACAAAAGAAAATGAAATAGAAGGAAAAAAAACCCCAAAGGAAAGCGAATTAAACAAAGCAAAAAACAAAAATACCAGGAAAAACCCATCAGGTAAGCATTGCGTTGGAATTTGATAAGGTGAGACGTACGCTTTCCTATTTTTTTTCTTCGGCTAACATCGGGTTCGTGCATCGGTAGTTGGGCGTGAAGTACTTGAGGCGAAAAGAGCTGGTTTTTCCTATTTTTTTCTTTTGTTTTCATTGTTTTTTCTCTTTTTTTTGTTTTTTCTTTTCTTTCTTTTTCCATTGTCTTTCTTCAGTTTTCTCCATATCTTTGTTTTTTCTTTTTTGTTCTTCATTTTTTTTCTTATTTCTTGTTTTTCGATTGGTTTCTCAAACAGTTTGTTAATATTATTTCACACAGGATCAATAGTTTAATTATTTTTTAATACATGGTCAACATTTTTCTATCCAAATTTGAGATTTTCCAAATACTTTCTTAACATTTTTCAAATATTTATTCAACATTTTTTAAATGCTTAATTACTATTTTTATATACATTTTAAAAAAATTTATCATTTCTTAAGAAATGGTCAACATTTTTTCTATACACATTTAACATTTTTCAAATGCTTGATAAACATTTATCAAGTACTTGTTTAATATTCTTTTAATGCTTCAATAACATTTTTATATACATGATACATGGTTTGATCATTTATAAATACATAGTCAACATTTTTCTATACACATTTTAACATTTCCAACTGATTGATTAACATTTTGCAAATACTTTTTTTTCCAAATGCTTGATTCAATTTTATATATACATGATCTAAAAGTTTAATCATTTTTAATGAATGGTAAACAATTTTTATGCACATTTAACATTTTTCAGATGCTTGATTATCTTTTTTTCAAATACTTGTTCAAATATTTTTTAATAGATGATCAAATGTTTTTATATTAAATTTTTGTTTACATGTTAAGCATTTTCTCTATACATATTTCATATTTTCAAATGCTTGGTCAATATTTTTCTGCGCTGATTAGCACTTGGGATCGATTGCTGCGCTTCTTATGCTGCCCGATTGGTAGCTGAGATTGATCGATCAACTCGATCGCTGGGCTCGTGGGAAAAAAAGATTGATATCGATCGATCGCTTATATCAGCTCGTTTAGAAAAACTGAGGGCTTGACGAAAGAAAGAGGAACCTAGATCGGTATCCTTTCTTTGGATAAGAATGAAGATATAATTATTGTTTTTATGAATTTTAAAAAATCTTAATTGATATGAAAATTATGCATGAATTCAAATAAACATTTATGTTTTAATGAAAAATAATGAATTATAAAAGTATTTCTTAAATTTTATGTAAATCAGTAAATTTATTCAGATGATTAAAAATAAAGGGTATGTAAATCCGAACATTTTATACATCTGAACATTTTTTTACATATGTTTATTATTTTTCAAATTCATGATTAACATTTTTGCAAACACATGTTTGGAATACATTTTTCGAATAAATGTGAAGAATTGATTACATGTTGAAACATTTCTTTGATTGATAAAAAAATCTAACTATACAAACCTTTTTATTAATATCAGAAATATATTTTGAAATGCTGAATATTTTTTGATATGTGATGTGGTTTTTAATAGTAAGAGAAATATTTTTGAATATACGACATTATTTTACAATGTATAACATTTTACAAAAATTTCATGTACATATTTTTAAACGCATGTTTTTTTGAATGTGGCGTACCTTTTTTGAATAATATGAAACATATTTTTGAACTATACGAAATTTACTTACATTGTATAATATTTTTCAAATACGTCACATTTTTGAAATGCATGATCATTTGTTAAAAATTCTCATAAATCTTTAATGGTACAAACATTTTCTAAATTTTGAGCGCATTTTTAAATGCGTGATGAGCACTTGAAAAAATATGGCAGAATATATTTTCGTAATTAATGTATTTAGTTTCATAATATAAACAAAAGTGAAGGAGAGAATATAATTAGGTTGGTACCATGAATAATTATGACTAATTCTGATGAGATGGCATGTTGAAGTCGTGGTGACCATGCATGATTTTGTTGATGTGAAAGGGCATCATACATGGAATAAATAGTCAGTGAGACGGTAAAGGGCGGCATGCATGTGAAAATAAGGCAGTCAGGGATATGCATGATTCCTTTTGACGTGGAAGCCTTGCATTTTTTTTTTTTTGGAGATCAGCCAAAATGGCTTAAACAGAGCTTACAGGAGGTTTACAATCACTTAATGAGAGATCTGTTAGCTCATCAGGGACACCTGCGAGGATCCTACATTCCCCTTTTCTTCTTGCTAAGCCTGCCAGCTCATGGGGCATCTTGTTTTGATTTCTTCGGACGGCCGACCAGGTGACATACTGGAAGATCCCGGTTTGGGCTTTAATGTAATTTATGATGTGGAACAAATGGGATCTTTCTGTGAGGTTCTTCTTCAGACGATTAATCAGGTTCAGACAGTCAGATTCCACAACGACATGCCCACGGTAGACGGTACTCAGTTCCGCTAGTCTCATCAACACCGCTTCAGCCTCTGCTTCCTCAGCACCTGAACTAGGGTTGATTCTTGTACAGACCGACATCACAACAATACATTTGCAGTCTCTAGCGATCATTCGCAGGCCGGTTTGTCGCTGTCTCGCACAAAAGACGTGTCCGTGTTAATCTTCCAACTACCTGCCGGCGGGGGGATCCAGGGTCGAGACTCGTTCGATGAGTGCGCTACCTTGCAAGACACCGTAGGGAAAAGGCTGATTTTGCCTGCAGCATCCGGTTCAGGCCCCGACGCTTGCATGATTTCTATCTCATACCTCTGAAGGAAATCTGCCGACACCGAGACCAGTGCTTTCCCATCACCATGTATGCAGTCTTCACGTAAGTACCACGCCCTCCAGAAGAGTAGTAGAATTCTGTCTCTGGTTTTTTATACATGTGTCGAACAAGCACTGCAGCCAGTTTGGTCCAGTGTATGCAAAACCTTTCTCGGCTGGCAGATCCCACCTACTTCTTATTTCCTTCCTCAATGCCCGGGCCTTAGTGCAGCTAACAACTGTGTGGTATTCATCTTCATCTCCCTGACCGCAAATAGGACAAGTTGCTAGGACCTCGAGCGTCCTACGTTGTTTGTTTTTTGTCGTAGCTAGAGAGTTTGTGGCAACCCTCCAGTTGAGGATTTTAATTTTCTCTGGCATCTTACCTTTCCATACTAAGTCCCATATGCTCCGGTTGTTGGCCTGACATGAAGAGCTTGATGCAATAGGTGTGTTTCTGCTCTTGATTTCCTCTGCCAGTTTGTATGCACTCCAGACACTGAAAACTCTTGAATTTTCATGGTTCCAAGCGATACAATCCTTTATCTTTTTGTTGGGAGTCTGATCTTGTAGATTTCGTCTGTGTCATATGTGGGGCAGATTTGCCGGATAAGTTCCACATCCCACTCGTTTGTATCAGCTTTTATTAACTGGTTTACCCATCTGAGCCTGCAGTTACGTGTAAATGAGGCAGCCTTCAGACCACTTCTCCTAGGAATCCAATTGTCTCTCTGGATCCAAACACTTCTTCCGTCCCAATCCTCCACACTACGCCTTCCTTCAGAAGTTCTAGACCAAACTCAATCCCCCTCCAAGCCGGTGAGGCGTCAGCTGCAAAAATTGTGTCTAAAAGCTCACCATTAGGGTAATATTTGGACTTTAAGACCCTAGCACACAGGCTGTCTGGATTCTGTAACAACCTCCATCCCTGCATCGCAAGGAGTGCTTGGTTCAACAATTGCACATCCCTGAAACCCAACCACCTTCTCCCTATGGTTTGGTCATTTGATCCCACGCCATCCAGTGTACTTTCCTATGGTTTTCCGTGTCTCCCCACCAGAAATCCCTAATGAGTTTTTCATACTTGTCACAAAAAACGACTGACATTTTAAAGACTCCCATGGGGTACGTGGGCAGGGCTTGTGCTACTGATTTCACATTGACCTCTTTTGCCGCAAAGGACATGAATTTTTCGTTCTAGTCTGAGCATCTTTTGGAGAGACGTTTTGTGATCGGTTGGAAGCACCCATTCTTCATTCTTCCCTCGGGTGTAGGGAGGCCCAAGTATTTACTCTCAATGGAAACAAAAGTCACCCCGAGCACATTCTCTATGCTCCCCTAAGCCTCGCGTGTACAAAGCTCACTAAAGAGTAGTGAACACTTTGCTGGGCTGAGAAGTTGGCATGTGCATCCTTGGAATCGATCCAGGGCGTTCTTAATCACCCTTGCTTCCTGCTCGGTTGCATTAAAGAAGAGGAGGCTGTCATCAGCGAATAGTAGGTTAGAAATCCCCGGGCTTCCCCTAGCAATTTTGATCGGGGTTATGTTTCCATTTTCCACCTCTCTGTTCAAAATGTTAACCAGGCCATCAGCCACCAGCAGAAACAGGTATGGGCTTAAAGGATCGCCCTGCCTGAGCCCTCTAGAGGGGGTAAAATATTCCAGCAATTGACCATTCCACTTCACTGAATAGGATACAGACTTGACGCAGCCCATGACCCACTTGATCCAGATTCGATCAAAGCCAAGTCTATGAAGGGCTCCTTCCAAGTAGCAGCAGTCAACCCTATCATATGATTTTGCCAAATCAAGCTTGTAGGCACAGTGGGTGTTGAATTTACATCTAGAGTGATTTATCCTATGGAAACATTTGAACGCGATGATAGCGTTGTCCGTGATCATTCTACCTGGTATAAAGGCGCTCTGAGTTTCAGAAACAATCTCATCCAAAAAAGGGCGGAGGCGGTTCACTAGGCACTTTGACACCACTTTGTAAATAACATTACATAGGATGATCGGCCAGAAGTCCTTAAGGTACTGGGGATTTTTGCGCTTCGAGATGAGGCATATGACTGTATCATTAACCCCGGGCGGCATGATTCCTGTCTCAAAAAAATTCTTAACTGCGCTAGTGACATCTTCTTTGACCAAGGACCAGTTTCCTTGGTAGAATCTAGCAGGGAATCCATCCGCTTCTGGTGCTTTTAGGGGACCAATTTGGAACAGGGTGTTCGCTATTTCTTCGTCAGTGAAGTCTTTGGTCAGCGAGTTGTTTATCTTCGTGGTTATTTTAGGGGAAATCAGATTCAAAAGGACACTAGGATCAACTCCTTTGTCAGCCGTAAACAGTATCTTAAAGAACTCAGTGGCCATTTTCTGTAACTCCTCCTCTCTCTCCACCCAGCTGTCGTCTTCTCTTTTCAGTTTCCGAATAGCATTCTTTTTTTGGCGCCAAGTGGCCTTACGCTGAAAATATTTCGTATTCCCGTCACCCTCCCTTAGCCACTGAATTCTTGACCGTTGTTTCCACATGATCTCTTCCCGCAGAAGCAGTTCATCAAGGTCACTTGATAGTTTTTAAATTTTTCCTCTCTAGCCTCCGACTGACGCTCCTCCAGAAGTTTACTTATACTGTCTCTGATCCTTTTTGTTTTGCGAAGGACTGAACCAAAGTTATTTTTACTCTAGCGGGTGAGAGACCCTCTCATCGACAACAGCTTTTCTGAAACATCATCTAGATTCTTTGCCTTCCCCTTCTCCATCCAAAGTTTCTCCACTGTTGTGTGCAATGATGGTAGGCGTTCCCACATTTGTTCATAGTGGTAAGTGGAATTTTGTTTTATGCGCCAAGTATTTATACCTATTTCAACCAGTACCGAGAAATGGTCCGACCTTGTAGAGCAGATGTGGGTTACGGTGTGTTCTTCAAATAGCTCACACCAAGCTTGGGAGGCAACAACTCTGTCTAGCCTTGCTCGATTTTTTTTGCCTCCGTGCTGCTTGTTGTCATATGTCCAAATGGGACCTTTGTAACCCAGATCATGTAGCTCACAGTACATTAAGAATTCTCTGAAATTTTGCATTCTTCTCTCTGATCTTTGTGCATAGGAAAGATGCTCATGTTGCCACATGGTCTCATTAAAATCACCTACCATTAGCCATGGCTCACTCAATTGTGGAGCAATGTTTTTTAGCAGATTCCACATAAGGTGTCTGTCTTGTGCCCTTGACTCACCATATACAAAGGTCCCCGCCACTTAGGACAGTTGGGTTCAGAGACAATCACATCAAAATACCTCGGCCCATATGAAAGAACTTTTATTTTTATTGAATCATCCTAATACAGTGCTATTCTAGCCCCTTTGCCTTTACCATCATGGGTGAGGCAATGCTTTAATCCTAATCTCAATTTTATGCCCCTAACTTTATTCTCGCACCGTCTAGTTTCAGTGATGAAGATGATCTTAGGCTTATGGGTATGCACTAGGCACACTAGCTCCTGAACTGTCCGGGGTTGCCCGAGGCCCTGACAGTTCCAGCTTAGCACTGTCATGGCTCCTGGTAGGCGCCATCATCGGCACCTACCAGAGGACTGGCAGCCCCGGGGCCAGTTGCTTCCTTTCCCTACATCTTTCCCATCTCATTTATGCATGCCATCATTTTTTGCTATACCCTTTACCTTCTTGCTCTGATCAGTACCATCTTCCAAAGCTCCTGTCTTCTTGAGGGCTATCCCTTCTTCACCTCGGTCGCTTCTCTTTCCCAACATCAAGACCTGCACCACATCCACACTGCGAGCATATCTTTACCATATGCTTTTTTCTTCTTGTTGGCTATAGTCTTTCCTGCAATTGTTATGTCTCCCTCCTCTGCTGCCATCATTCCTTCCTTCCCCCCGTATCTTTGCCTGGTCTCTATTCTTGCTCTCTGTCAACACCGATGGTGGCCTCAAGGGAGAGGGACCTGGGCCGACGTTATCAGTTGGGCCAAAACCCGGAGGAACGTCAGTTGGGCCAAAACCCGGAGGGTATTCTGGCATGGAGTGACCACTGTTTTGCACCGTCCTTATCTGCATCTCTGGTATCTGTGACACGCCTGGCATATTGTTGCTCAAGGTTCCAGGTTCGGCCTTCTCCTTCTTCAGGTTCTGCATGGCTGCCTCAGCAGGCCCTTCACCCAGTTTAATTGCACTTACTGCAGCTATCGCTGCTTGCACCAGGGGATCCGCCATCACCGCTTCTGGAACTCCGTCATACTCTCTGTGACGCCCCCGATTTGACCGTACACTAATCATGCACGCAAATGTGTACGATCAAGATCAGGGACTCACGGGAAGATATCACAACACAACTCTATAAATAAAATAAGTCATACAAGCATCATAATACAAGCCAGGGGCCTCGAGGGCTCGAATACAAGTGCTCGATCATAGACGAGTCAGCGGAAGCAACAATATCTGAGTACAGACATAAGTTAAACAAGTGTGCCTTAAGAAGGCTAGCACAAACTGGGATACAGATCGAAAGAGGCGCAGGCCTCCTGCCTGGGATCCTCCAAACTACTCCTGGTCGTCGTCAGCGGGCAGCACGTAGTAGTAGGCCCCTCCGGTGTAGTAGGGGTCGTCGTCGACGGTGGCGTCTGGCTCCAGGGCTCCAGCATTTGGTTGCGACAACCAGGTAGGAGGGAAAGGGGGAAAAGAGGGAGAAAAGCAACCGTGAGTACTCATCCAAAGTACTCGCAAGCAAGGAGCTACACTACATATGCATGGGTATATGTGTAAGGAGGCCATATCAGTGGACTGAACTGCAGAATGCCAGAATAAGAGGGGGACAGCTAATCCTGTCGAAGACTACGCTTCTGGCAGCCTCCGTCTTGCAGCATGTAGAAGAGAGTAGATTGAAGCCCTCCAAATAGTATCTCCAAGTAGCATCTCCAGGTAGCATCTCCAGTCGCATCGCATAGCATAATCCTACCCGGCGATCCTCTCCTCGTCGCCCTGCGGAAAAGCGATCACCGGGTTGTCTGTGGAACTTGGAAAGGTGTGTTTTATTAAGTATCCGGTTCTAGTTGTCATAAGGTCAAGGTACAACTCCAAGTCGTCCTGTTACCGAAGATCACGGCTATTCGAATAGATTAACTTCCCTGCAGGGGTGCACCACATAGCCCAACACGCTCGATCCCATTTGGCCGGACACACTTTCCTGGGTCATGCCCGGCCTCGGAAGATCAACACGTCGCAGCCCCACCTAGGCAAAACAGAGAGGCCAGCACGCCGGTCTAAACCTAAGCGCACAGGGGTCTGGGCCCATCGCCCATAGCACACCTGCACGTTGCGAGGGCGGCCGAAAGCAGACCTAGCCTAGTGGCGTTCCAGTCCAATTCGGC